>NC_034610.1:9797219-9805975 GCF_900095145.1 Mus pahari
ACACAACCATCCGTAATGAGATCTGACACCCTCTTCTGGAGTGTCTAAATGCAGCTTATATTATACTTACATATAATAAATAAATAAATCTTTGAAAAAAATCTGGGGGCTTATGTAAGAAAATAATTGTATTACAGATAAAACTGCCTTTCACCGTGTGTGTGTGTGTGTGTGTGTGTGTGTGTGTGTGTGTGTGTGTGTTTCTATCTTTAAGCATGATTTTTTGTGACAGGTGATCTACTGCCATGGTTATTTATCAGAAATTTAACTGGGGTATTTACTTTTGGTGTTCATGAGCTCTATACTGAATTATATGAAACGGAAGAAACTGGGTCCCACTTAATGCAATGTGGGATACAGCATATGTACCCCAAAGTGACTGAGAAGAGATGAAATTATAGAAGTGACATATCTTTAAGTGGGAATTTGAAGAGGCTGATTGGGAAGGCAAGTGCCAGGCTTAAGCCTGGACCATGCAGGCTAGAGGTGCCTCCCTTCTTAAGGACATGAGTAAAACACCCTACGCACACTGCCATGAAGGTTGGTTTTGATGGTCAATTTGATGGGATTTGGAGTGACTTGGGAGACATACATTGCCCTGTATACCATGAGCACCTCGTCTGAGCATCAGCTACAGTTCCCAACCCAGTGCCACTGGTTCCTGCTATTGGCACCTCCCTGGGCTAAGACTTGGCTAGGCCTTTGATTCTGTCTTCTGATGTCATCTCTGGCCCTTCTATATCCTGTCTCCTGGACACAAGGCACATGCTGGTCTGAGTACAGGCATGGAAATGGCTCTCTTATTACTCTCGCCAACACCTTCACTAGGCATTCTTAGATCCAGGCGCTGCCACACAATCTCACCATGAATATTGTTACTAAAAGCAACCACATTGTTCTAGTTAGCTTTCTAAGGCTGTGATAAGACACCATGACCAAAACAAGCAAACCAAAAAGCAACTTGGTAAGGAAAAGACTTTATTTCCTCTTACAGAGTAGAGGGACTCGGGTTCTGTGCATGTGAGAGGGAGCTCAAGGCAGAAAGCTGGAGGCAGGAATGGAAGCAGAGGCTGTAGAGGGATGCTTCTGACTGGCTGGCTCCTCATGACTTGCTCAGCCTGCTTTCTTATACAACCCAAGACCATCTGTGGCACCACACACACTGACCCTCCCATATAAATCAAGAGTCAAGAACATGCCCTACAGACTGCCTACAGGCTAATCTTGTGGAGGCGTTTTTTCTCAATGGAGATCCTGTATCAAGTTGACAAAAAAAATAAAATAAAATAAAAACTAAAAAACCAAACCAAACCACAGAACTATGCAGCTCATACACCATTTAAAAAATAACTTCATGAGCTCAACTAAGTGTAAATATTAAAATCTAATTACATAATCCCAAGAAGCAAGGCACTAAGGCAAATTAAACATCACATGGCTTCCTTCCTTTCTATTGCCTCTCCTCTCTACTACCTACTTGTGGCTCCCAAGCCCCATGCTCTTTTGTTTACGTCTTACAGTGATGTCAGGGCTCCTGTTTGTGTTTCCAATGCACAGTGGACAATCTGATTTCAGGAAGTGTCTCAGACCATGGTCAGGCCAATGGGGAACATCTGATTTAGCGGTTCCAGGCAGTGGTGTCACACTGCATAGAGAAAAGCAGACATTTAAACGTCTCCTTTCTGTGGGACGGGGGTAACCTCTGGTGCTCATAGAGTCATGGAGCCTAGTTAGTTCCATTTCCCACAGAGAAATGAGATGTGTCTGGAAGAACCCTGGCACCTTGGCATTCTCATCGAACAAGGCTTTCTGGGTCCAACTGGGCATATGTTCTTCCCGATGCTGTCTCCAGGGTGGAGTGGGTCTTCCCTGGACACTGCCTTGAGGTCTAGTTCTTTCAGTCTTTCTCCTCAGGCCTACTCGGCTGGCTTGTGCCCTGTGTAGTCTGGCAACCCAATGGGTCCTGGTCTTCCAATGTCTCCCCAACATCTTCAGCCAGGTCCTGCTTCTCCTTCAAGACATCCTCCTGCAGCTAGGAGATGGCACGGGTCTCTTTGTGACCCTCCCCCCCACTCTAATGCAATATTTCACCTGCTTATGGGAGATTCCTCCAGACCCTTGTTTCTCATAATTTGGTCACCCGTGAGGTGGTCTCACGTTTCCCTGTTGCTGTACACTGTCCTTCTTTCTGTGGGTTCTGACACGCTGTGGTGTGCTGTCCGTCTGTTTCTGACTTAGCCTTTATTCCTTTTTTTTTGTGCTTGCCAATGTTTAAGGATGTTCCAAAACAGACGCCTAAGTCACGTGCTCAAGCCAAATGCCAAATAGCAGTGGGATTATTTAACCCTCCCAGGTGACACAGCCAGAGACTGAGTCAATGTGTTTGTGGATTATCTGAGCTTACACGGAGGCAGTAAGCCATGGGAACATTCTGTTACCAGCTTCTCCTCCTTGGGAGACTGAAGGACAAAGGGGTCTCAGGTTGCTCTGGGCTTCAAAGACATTTCCTGGCTGGAATGGGTGAACTAACCCTGGGTCCTCCACGCCTTTAACGCCCTGAAGGGTATAGGAGTCCAACTTCTTCTCAACCGGAGACCATTTTCTTTTTTGTTTCCTCTTCTTTTGTGGCAATTGAATACAAGTGCATAAATGGAATTATTTTTCCCATTGTCTCCATGTTCCCATCGAGTGTATGTAAATGGGCCTTTTCCCTCTGACAGCCTTTCATGGACGCCTCCAGCTTGGCAGCTGTGGAATCAGCTTTACCTGCCCACCTCTCAGTGCCTCTGCTGCCGGGATCGATTTTGAGACCAAAAGGCAACATAAAGGGCCCTCGGCTGACCTAAATACATTCAAGCCCTCTGCACATAGCTTGATTTACACCCCCCACTGAAGAGCTAGGCTCTGGCGAGCCTGAGCCACAAAATGGAACCAATCAGGTCTCACGGACGTGACTGGCACAGGTCCCAGGAAGCCATGGAAGGACCCTTTGTCCCTGGGCAGAAACAGATGGCAACTGGATATCGGTTCTCCTGTGGGACATCACCAGGTCCCACGGGTGAAACTCACTAGGTAACAATGCCTCGTCTGCCTGCCCGAAGTCACCAGATACAAGTTCACTGTGGATGAAGATGGGTCAGGAAGGTCCATGCAACAGGTTTTATTCCCCTGTAGATGTCATCTTCCTGACACAGGTTCTGAGCAGGAGTTCTGTCCTCTCAGAAGACCATCTCTCTGCTGTGTACATCTTCCCTGGACTTGTAAGGATCTGAGAAATGGAGAAGGGGAGTGAGCTGCCTTTGTGTGTTGGTGGCTCATGAAGCTCCTCCTCAACAGAAGATGTCTTGTGAATGGAACTTGCTTGAGCTAGAGTTTCAGCTGCTAGGACATCACATGGAGTTTTCAGAAGAAACTATGTGTGTGAGGTGTGTGTGTGTGTGTGTGTGTGTGTGTGTGTATTGTGCTAGACATGGAACACCGGGCCTTGTGCATACCCTTGTGCATACTGGGCAAGCATATACTGCTGAGAATCACTACTTCCCCAGGCCTCGATGCCAAGGTTTTGTTTGTTTGTTTGTTGTTTTTGGGTTTCCTTCCAGATGTCACCTAGTAACTGTATAATATTGAGGGGTACCGCATGCTGTGTGCGGTGAGAACCTTCTAAGCCCCCCCACCAGCTATCAGAAATATACACTGCATGATCACGCACTTCACTTGCTCTGTTGTATACTGTACCCTGGGGCATGGAGAGGCGTCTGCTCTCCCTGGAGGGTGCCCAACAGACCTTCATATGTGTGGACTACACATCAGCTTTGATGCGATCGGCAAGCGTCTGACCTCCACAAGGGTGATGCTGGCATCCTTAAAGGACAGTTAAACTCGGGACCCATGCACAACAGTATTTATTGGCTCTGTTCCCAGGGTGTTGTGCACGGGTCCTGAGGCTGACTAGCCCAGGGAGTACTACTTTATTGATCAGATTAAGTCCTGGGTCTTGCAGCGGCTCCTCTGATGTGTTTTCTGCCCTGTGGCCAGCTTCCCCCAGCTGCGCGGCACGGTTGCTGGCTAGGACTCCCCTTGAGTCACAGAGGCTCGTGTGCTCTGAGGCATGACCGACCTTGGCTCTGCTTCCTCGGCACGGCCCTTGGCAGCGACCGCATGGGTCGCTGGGATCTTTGGAAAGCTATGAGACTCTAGCCACACAAAGACTTTCAGAACAATAAGCCTTCCTTTCTCAGGGTCATCACAGATGAGGATAACCTCCTTGATTCACGCCCAAGGATAAGGAGACGTTCCCCTACAGGTGACCAGTGCAAGTATTAACAGCAGGGCAGAGACACTTGGTCACTTGGCATCAGATTTGACACTCCCAAGGTGTCTGAGATCATGCATCTGAACCTCAGCCTCTATGTTTCAAGCTTGGCTCTGAGAAGGTGACTTGTAGGGGGGTTTAAGGAGTGAATGGCCTGCAATCATCAAGTCCCCAGGATAGGGCTCAGTAAAGCCCAGTTGCTATGCACAGTGTCAGAGTGGGGGAACTAATGGTAGGTGACATGCTTTGTTCTCGGCAGGTTAATCCACTCTGAGGCCCAGGATAGCTCATTCTGTCATAACAACACATGAAATAAACCTATACATGACACTTGTGGGCTAATGTTTGGACAGCTCTAGATGTCATGTTTGGCCTGACACACCTTTTGGTCCATTGTGCCCTAGAGATGCCAAAAGGTTGAGCATCCTGCAGTTATGAGGTAGGAGCATAAACAGTGGCTTTGAGTAAGCAGACACTGGGATAACTTTCTTGGTATGTCACCAGGGGTGAGGACCACAGGGATGGACAGGACAGATGTCTGGGGAATAACCAGGACACCAGTGGAAGAGGGTCTGCCCAGAACAACATGTTTGGGCAAAACTATCTTTCCAGGCAGATTGATCTAGGAGGTGGGGCTGGCTTTGCCTGACCAGGGAGAAGCGATCAATCCTCCCAGATGGGCATGAGGGTGTTGGCAGGATCCCGAGGGTATTTGCTTTAGAGAGCACCCCATACCTCAGTGAGCATAGGGGGATGGTGCCCCTTCTTGGCGGCTACAAAACAGACCCATCAGCAAGCACCCTTCAGGGGATTCAGAGTGTGACAGGCTTTACTGGTTGGGGTGAAATATTACGCCTCACATTTAATTTTTATCAACTGGAGAACAAAATGGAGGGACAGTTTTGACACCTGGAAAAAAACAAGCAAATGAGAAACCAGTGGTTTGGGTTGTTTTTGTTTTTGTTTTTTTTTTATCATTTTAAAGAGGGAGCCAGCAAGCTGGGGGCTGCTCTGCCCAACCCTGGCCCTTGGCATCGTCTCTTAGCCTAGCTAGCACCCTGCTAGCCTTGAAGATGGCAAGAGCCCAAGGCTTATGGAAGATAGAAAAGCATCTGTAGAGACCCAGGCTACCACAGGGCACTGGGGTGTCATCAGCCATGGGGACAGAGGAAATCAGCATGTCCCTATGTGTCTGGCAGGATGAGTGAGACCAGCCTCAAGCCCAGGGAACAGCCCTATGAGGGAGAGCTGTGGGGCTCCCCCAGGGTGAGGAGCCATTTGGGTGTGAATGTGTGAAGCCCCAAAGGGAGGGTATGGTTTTGCTGAGTGGCATAAATATATTTCCACACAGAGAAGCAGCAATGCCAAGATTGCTAAGGAGGTGACGGGGCCATGCAGAGTCTTGAGGGAGACGGCACCATGAGGCTCCGTTCCTGGTAGACGCCTGGCAAGAACATAGTCTCAGAAGAGCAAGCAGCACTGCAGCTGCTGGTGCAGTAGTCACCCTTGTCCTTCAGTGTCTTCATGGCTGGTTCCCAGAACTGTGCAGACACCAGCGCGGGAGCAAGGCCCCCCCACTTATGCAAATAGCCTAGTAGGACCTTTGGATATCATCCTGGACATCGCATCTAGCTCACGTGTAGCTCACAGCAGTGTCACAGTGCAGGGCGTTATGCTCTGGGGTCACCAGCTCAGTGCAGCATCTACGTGACCTTACTGTAATTGATCTCTCCTTTCCACTCTTGTTTGCTCCCCGAGCCATGACAGAGCTACTCGGGATATTAATCCTTCCTCTCCTGGCACACGTCCCCAAGTGCCCCACGGTTCCTGCCCAGAGGTGGGTCTCATGGTGTGTGCATGCTTAATTGCTCCCGTGAGTCTGGGTATCTCATTGGAGTGGAAACAGCTTCCTCCACTCACCTGTGGGTGTCTGTTTCTCCTTAACACAGGCATCTTGCAGTCTTGTTGCATGTCAAATTTTAAATGATCGTAGTCTTAATTGTATTCCCTAGACTAATATTGAGGTGAAGTTTCTCCTTACAGGCCTGTTACTTGAGTTGTTAGGGTTGCCCAACAGCCCAATTAATGAAACAAATTAATAGTGATGTCAGAAGGAGATGCATTCAATGTGGACACACTAGGAAGAGGAGCAAAGGGGTCCAGTGCCCCACCCCACTTTTGGGTCCATCCTTGGGATACTGGCCTCAGGGTTGGGTTTAGATAAAAGCCTGAAACATACACCATAAGCATTCAGTCTGGTCAAGCTGTGATCCTGTCCGCCATGGTCCCTCAGCTCCAATCTCTCCTGCAAGCCCTGATGAGTTGTCAGGGCTGTGTGAGATTGTGTCATTTTTTAAAAAGATTTGTTTGTAAGTATGTATGTATGTATGTATGTATGTATGTATGTATGTATTTCATGTATATGAGTATACTGTTGCTGTCTTCAGACACACCAGAAGAAGGGATCAGATCCCCATCACAGATGGTTGTGAGCCACCATGTGGTTGCTGGGAATTGAACTCAGGAATTGAAGAGCAGTCAGTGCTGTTAACTGCTGAGCCATCTCTCTAGCCCAGTGAGATTGTGTCTTAACTGATCAAAAGCGTAACGAAGCCACAAGAAGACATAAAGGCTTAAAAATAATTTTGTTACCTTCATTTATTGCATGTGTCCAGGTAGCACACTTATGTAAATGGCCTGGTATCTTAGTAGGGCCTTCGGATATCATCCTGGATGTCACGGTAGCTCACAGCAGTATCACTGTGTACCTGTGCAGGTCAGAGGACAACTTTAGGGAGCTACCCTTCTTCCACTATATGGGTCCCAGGGATCAAACGCTGAGCCTCAGGCTTGGTGGCAAGTGCTTCTACCCAGTGAACCATCTTGTCAGTCCAAGATGAATTTATTTATTTATTTATTTATTTATTTTTGTCATTTTGAGACAAGCTTTCTGTTATGTAGTTCTGGCTGTCCTGGAACTCACTATGTAGCCCAGGTTGGCCTCAAACTCACAGAGCTCTGCCTGCTTCTGACTCTTGAGTGATGGTATTAAAGGCGTGGTCCATCTTACCAGCAGTCAAGTTTCATCCACAGCATGAAGTTATCTTTTAAAGGACGAAAAGAAAAGGAAACAATTGTGCTTCCTTTTATAACACAGTCCAGCGGATGCTCTTAACGGAGGAACAGGTCTTTGTACAGTTTGGCCGAATAGAAACTTATGAATTGGTTAATCATTCACCTAGCAACAGTGATGACAAACTTGAAGTTGTACACAAGAAGAGAACTGAAGCCACCTAAGCGTAGGCAGCACCGTCAGACCGCTGTACAGGTCACCTACTCAGTGTCACCGAGACCTGAGTGGGGACTGACAAGCAGCAAGTATAAGCCACGGAGCAGGCATAATGGACACTGGGACTGAAAAAGAAATCACCCCGCTTTTCTTGTACTAAGAGTCTATTGAGGCAAACCTCACCTCCACGCAGACTGATCAGACACCAGAAGGTGTTTCTCTAATAGGGATCGACAAAAAGGAAAGAGGAAATTACAAATGGTATGTAAATCCATCCCAGGTCTCCTTCTGAAGGGACAGCTGACAATTTTAAGTCCAATCAAATAATTTTAAACCAAATACAGCCACAGGATAGTGAACCCAGTTTTAATTTTTTTCATCCCTTAAAAAAAAAAATAGCTCCGGGCTGGTGAGATGGCTCAGTGGGTAAGAGCACCTGACTGCTCTTCCAAAGGTCCAGAGTTCAAATCCCAGCAACCACATGATGGCTCACAACCATCTGTAACATGATGGACCCCCTCTTCGGGTGTGTCTGAAGACAGCTACAGTGTATTTACACATAATAAATAAATAAATAAATAAATAAATAAATAAATAAATAAATAAATAAAAAATAGCTCCATTCTGGTAAGAGCTGGCACAGTACTTTACTCCCATCTAGCTAACATCATAGAGGGAGAGGACACAGCATCATATTCTCAAACATGCAGAACAATCAGCACAGATGGGAGTTGGACAAGTTTCCCTACAGACAGAGGCAAGTCTCAACACACCAGGGAAACATGACTGTCTGTGGGAACAATGGAAGAAAGGCCAGGGTGGGAAGGGCTGGGATTTCTTTATGAAAGGCAGAAAGACAAAGTGAGCTCCCCAGTGGCTTTCTGTGCTGAACGTCTGCCACGCCGGGAACAAGTGCCTGCACATACATAATCACTGTGCACTTATTAAAGTCATCTGGACTTTTTTTATGTTCTTTTTTATTAGATATTTTCTTTATTTACATTTCAAATGCTATCCTGAGAGTTCCCTATACCCTCTCCCCACACTCCTGCTCCCCTACCCACCCACTCCCACTTCTTGGCCCTGGCTTTTCCCCTGTGCTGGGTCATATAAAGTCTGCAAGACCAAGGGGCCTCTCTTCCCAATGATGGCCGA
>NC_034610.1:9807278-9809310 GCF_900095145.1 Mus pahari
TCAAGACTCTCTGTTTGCCAAGAAAAAAATCTTGTAATTGACAGGACTGTTAGTGAACACTTTAGATACGCTGGCCAAAGTCCCATAAAGCCAGTTTGGCAGTTTTTTTTTTTTTTTTTTTTCCAGTCTCAAAGTCAAGTTCTCCAGCTTCTTGTAGTTTAACTATTTTTCTTAAAGGAAGTAGAAAAAAAAACCCAAACAGAAGCAATAGCTCTTGAATATTTATGTGGTCCAAATATTACCCCAAAACTTCACATTTTGAATTAGACATTCCAAAAATAGTAATTTTAACTCATAATAGTAATGAGTGAACAGGGTGGGGGGAAGGTATAGGGGACTTTGGGGATAGCATTTGAAATGTAAATGAAGAAAATATGTAATAATAATTTTTTAAAAAGCAGCAGGCAAAACAGAAACAAGAGACAAAACTTTTTTCCTATTACACTAAAGAACTTGAACTTAAAATAATAAAAAAAAAGAATTATAGAAATAAATTGGACTCTGATAGTTACTGTTAATTCTCAACTTGATAGAATTTGGACTAAGCCAGGAGGTAGACTAATTATGGACATACCTATGGAGAATTATCCGGATCCTGTTAATGGAGAAGACCTGCCCACTGTGGGCAGCTCCATTCCGTAGGACCCTGGACTGACTAATGGTGGAGTTGAGCAGCAGTTGCTGTTTCCTGGGTGTGGATTTGGAGAAGGAACTGAGCAGCAACGTGTGTTCTTTGCCTTTTCCTGATGTGGATTCTCCTTCAGGATTCTGCCACCTGGGCTTCCTTGTCACGAGGACCTCAAATTGCTCTGTCCGACTATTTTTGTCACAACAACAGAAGAAACCAAGGCATGGCCAAAGTGTTGCAAAGTCATTTATTGTCAAGAGTATGGGGTTCAGATTGAGTTTTGTGCCTTGCTCTCTTAGAAACCATGTGAGCTTACAGAGGACTCATCTGCTGGACTTCCCTAACTGTCGTCCTTGGTTAATCATAATAGAGATCTCCTCACCAGCCCCCTTCTGTTTCAAATGGCTCAACAGAACCCCAAATCTGCCCTGCCACACAGCAGGCTTTCACATAGTTTAAGGCTTTGTTATACAGATGGTCTACTAGCCTGAACACTGAACAGACCTCAAGTCGCTAGGAAGACTCCAAAAGACAAAGCCAGTTAGTCACCGAGTGGAAGTCACTAAAATATGGTTCAGAGAGCACGAAAACAGCTCAAACGGACAGGTGTCGGGGTGGGGGACAACCCCTGAGGTACACCAGCCAGGGAGAAACGCATCCCTCACAGAGACGCTCACCCATCAGCCAGGAGGACACTCAGCAATTACAGAGAGGCTCCCTAAGGGTCAGGCTTGCCACAAGAGCCCAGAACCAAGTCCAGATGCTCATTTCTCAGCATCACCAAGTAGAGGTTAAAAAGCAGCCGTGGTCAGCTGAAGAGGGAAGAAGAGAGGTCTCCCTGGAGTACAGATGCTGGGACCCGTTCACCGTTCCTCTCCATGTGGGGTTGACTTCTGAGTGGCTGACACTAAAAATGGGTTTGTCCTCCGGTCTGGTTGGCCTAAAGCTTGTTCGGGTCAGAGCTTGTACCCCACAGCTCTCTGTAGAGCCAGGTTTGGATACTCATTCTCAATGGGCCAGTTAAAAAGCAGGCGATAGTGGAAAAACAAAAAAAAAGATTTATTCTATGTGTGCACAGCCCAGCAGCTCAGTCAAGATGTGGTCCCGCCCACCTCAGACCCACCATTGTCTTGGCTCCAGCCTCTCCTGAAAGGTAAGGGTCTGGAAACCTGTCAGAAGATGTGGCATCTCTTTCAAGGGACAAGCTACATACTGTGTGGCACCAGGCTCCAGCTTCCTTTTCCCAGTAGACGATTTCTGGAGAAATTATAGTTCCACGGTGCAGTCTTGACAGTGTAGACAGGGACACTGTCAGGCCAGCCACCGTCTCACATCACCGTCTCACATCGCCGCCTCACATCGCCGTTACAGCCGTTGCTGGGAGTGATACTATGTTGCGCATGC
>NC_034610.1:9809698-9815168 GCF_900095145.1 Mus pahari
ATCTATAGGGTTGCAGACCCCTTCAGCTCCTTGGGTACTTTCTCTAGCTCCTCCATTGGGGGCCCTGTGTTCCATCCAATAGCTGACTGTGAGCATCTACTTCTGTGTTTGCCAGGCACTGCCAGGCTGCTATATCAGGGTCCCTTCAGCAGAATCTTGCTGGCATGTGCATTAGTATCTGGGTTTGGTGGCCAATGACGGGATGGATTCCCAGATGGGGTAGTCTCTGGATGTTCCTTCCTTCCTTCTCAGCTCCGAACAAAACTTTCATTTCTAGGTTTTATCTCTAGGTTTTAAAAATCCAACCTGTTCATTATAATAGCTTTGTTTCCCTTTGTCTTAGTGTTGTTGTTATATTTCTTTAAATACATCTTCAAATCATAGACTGAATGTAGCCCATGCCATGAGAGGGAGGGCCTGAGCCTGCTCAGCGACATGGCTTCCTCGGGCTTTGCTTCTCTGGCGTGTTATCCATGTGCTCAGTGATTTACAGTTACAGTCCTAGGTCTTCTTGAACTCCACCTTCAGAGCATGGTCCCTCAGGGAAGCGTTATTTGCCCTGGTTTTTGTCAGGCGTCTGAGGGCTCCATCACCTTGGAAGCACATACTGGGATTCATTTTTCTAGTCATACAGTTGGATTCTGAAGGGAAGTTTGCTTGAGTTCTTCCTGCTTGGTCCAGAACCATGTCACAGCTGGGGGTGGGGGTGGGGGTGGGGCTCCTGTGCTCTCTGGGTTCCAGGTTTACAAGGATGGGACCAGGGGCACACTCTCCATCGCAGCTTTGGCTTTTCCTTCAGGTTCTACTCCATGGGGCTCAGGGGTAGCTATTTTAGATGTGGATTTTCTTCTTTTACTTAAGTTATGGGTCATATATGTCTTCGTTGAGTTGGAGGGTCATGTGTCCTTGTCATGTCGGAGCTTTTTCTACTTTCACACATGCTCATCAATACATTTTAAAAGTTTATTAATGTAAAAGAGTCAATACTCTGTGGCTTTTGTGGTTTGGCTGAGGTAGCAGGACCTAGGCCGTGAGGATTCAACTGTGGAGACAGCCTTATGATGCCAAATGAGAGTCCACTAAAAGTGCTTCGAAAACAACCAAACATCTGTTTTAAAATGAGCATCATAGCCTCTGGCAATGTGTGTGTGCATATGTATTTGTGTGCTCACCTGTAGGTGTGTGTACGTGTGTGTGTGTGTGTGTGTTTGTGCACCTGCATTTGTGTGTGTGTTCTTGCACGTTTGTATTCTCACCTTCCAGTGTGGGAAGTGCGCCCTCTGGTGTTTATATGGGAGTTGCAGGGTCCTCAAAGAGAAGAGGACTGTGGAGTGAGTGGCTCAGAATTCTCCCCCATAGGACACCTAGAGAACCTCATTTTCTTGTAGAAATTAGAATAAAATTCACCAGTCCTTCTCACACTGAAGAATGTTAATCTTATGGCTTCATTTGAAGTCCACTTGCCCACTGTGCTGACAAGGCCTGAAGGCCTGACTGTTCAGCCGGTCTTACCTGTGTTCTCTGTGTGCAAGATGAGGGTTCGATATACAAGTACTTCATGCCCTACCCAGTTCAGAAGCCATGTCATCAGAGCCGCATAGACTTCTTCTGACAGACATAGCCTTATCACGGTGTTTCAGGGTCACACGCTTTTTATTTTAGCTACATTTGAGGGAGGGGGTCTGACATGTGGAGAGTTCTAGAAGATTCGCATCCCAGTGAAGAAGCAATTCAGAACACCTCCAGTGATCTGTGGCTATGGATAGATATGGTTGAAATAAGGAGAGGGAGGGAGAAAAGGGGGGAGGAAGAGGAGGGAGAGGAGGGGGAGGGGAGGAGGAGGAGGAGGAAGAGGAGGGAGAGGAGGGGGAGGGGAGGAGGAGGAGGAGGAAGAGGAGGAAGAGGAGGAAGAGGAGGAAGAGGAGGAAGAAGAGGGAGAGGAGGGGGAGGAGGAGGGGGGAGGAGGGGGAGGAGGGGGAAAGAACTTGCCAGAACTGGGTTGGGTACTGGAAAGTCTTCAAAGACCTGTGGATGAACGGAGACTGAAAAGCTAGGGGGCCTTGTGGGAAACTGAGTTCAGATCCCTGGCACCCACCTAAGAGCAGGCAGGTCCAGTGGCTGCTCCCTGTAATCTCAGCCGCTCAAGAGGCATAGACAGTACATCCTTGGAGTAAGCTGGCTAGCTGGACTAGTCAGAAATGGAGATCTGTGGGTTCAGTGGAGGGACCCTTAATGTCAACTTTAGGTCTTGATGTGCACACACACATGTGTGCATCCACATGTACATACAAGAAGTAACCATCCAGAGCAGGCGAATGGAGATCTGTGTGGCCATCCATCCGCAGGGATGCTGGTGAAATGTGTTTATACAGAGCAGCCTCTAGAGCCAGGAGCGGCGCCGGTCAGCTTGGACCATGCGTGGAGCACAGAGGGAAACCGTTAGACCACGCATCCTAATCACTAGGGGCTCATGGTGCCCTGGGTACTCTCCAGAGAGGTGGCTTATTCTGTGACAATTACATTACACCTCAGTAAGGCTGCTGAAAATTGAAAATGCAAACTGGGTTATCCATTCATGCCACCATCATGCCACCAACTCAAAATACAGTCATTTTCTTTTTCTTTTTCTTTTCTTTTTTTCTCTTTCTTTCTTTCTTTTTTCTTTTCTTTTTTGGCATTTGCATTGCTTGCTATCACATGGATTCCCCTTAGTCCCCGCAGGGAGGAATTCCTCAGCTGCTGGCAGCCCTGTGGCTATCTCCCTGCCCTCTAATCCTGTTAGTGCTGTTGGGGTGTGGCACCCCCTGGTGGAAGGAGGCCTGGATGACCTTTTGTAAGTGTAATTACATTCTTGTTGTTGCATGTCTCCCCCTCCCCATCCTCCACTCTTGGTCCCCTCTCCCACAATCCCTCATCCCATTCTTCCTCCCCCTTGCCTCCAAGAGGGTGCTCCCCCTCCCCACCAGGCCCGCCCTTTCCCTGGGGTCTCAAGTCTCTCAAGGATAGGTGCATCTTCCCCCACTAAGGCCTGACCAGGCGGTCCTCTGCTCTATTTGTGCCAGAGGCCTCGGACTGGCCCGTGTATGCTTCTGATTGGTGGCTCCGTCTCTGGAAGCTTCCTAGGTCTGGGTAAATTGAGAAGGCCGGTCTTCCTATGGTCTGCCACCCTCCCCTTCAACTTCTTCAATCCTTCCCCTAATTCGACCATAGGGGTCCCTGACTTTAGTTCTGTCTCAGTCATGTGCCTGTAGGGCCTCCCAGAGAACAGCCATGCCAGGCCCCCATCTCTAAGCACATCACAGCATCACTAATAGGCCTTGAATGCTCTCTCATGAGATGGATCCCAAGTTGGGCTGGTCATTGGACTGCTTTTCCTTCAGCCTCTTCTCCATGTTTATTCCTGCAGTTCTTTTAGACAGGAACAGTTTGGGGTCAGAAATTGTGACTGGGGTTTAGTAGCCCTGTCCCTCTGTTTGAGGCCCTGTCTATCTACTGGAATGTGGACTCTTCAAGTTCCCTCTCCTCAGTGTTGAGCATCTTAGATAAAGTCACCCCCATTGAGTCCTTAGAGTCTCTCACCTCCCAGGCCTCCAGTACTTTCTAGAGGATCCCCCAACTCAACGCCCCCTACACACACACTGAGGTGGTTCATCTCCATCCCTATCGTGGCTCCCTGAGCTTCACTTCTGTTCCCTGCACCCAAACCTGATCCTGTCCCCTTTCCCCTCCCTCTCCTACCCAGCTCCCTCCCTCTCTCTGCCTTCCATGATTATTTTCTTCCCCCTTTTAAGTAGAATTGAAACATTCTCACTTGGGCCTTTCTACACAATTCTTACGGTTTGTGGGTTGTACCCCGGGTATTCTGTACATTTTGGCTAACATCCACTTATCAGTGAGTACACACCATGCAGGTCCTTTGGGGTCTGAGTTACCTCACTCAGGATGATATTTTTTAGTTCCACCCATTTGCCTGCAAAATTCATGATGTCCTCATTTTTAATAGCTGAGTAGTACTCCATTGTGTAAATGAGCCACATTTTCTGTATCCATTCTTCGGTTGAGGGACATCTGGGTTCTTTCTAGCTTCTGGCTATTACAAATAAGGCTGCTATGAACATGGTAGAGAATGTGTCCTTGTGGTATGGTATGGCATCTTTTGGGTACATGCCCAGGAGTAGTATAGCTGAGTCTTCCGGTAGAATCATTTTTAATTTTCTGAGGAACTGCCAGATTGATTTCCAGAGTGGCTGTACCAGTTTGCAATCCAACCAGCAATGAAGAAGTGTTCCTCTTTCTCCATAACCTCACCATCATCTGCTGTCACTTAAGGTTTTGATCTTAGCCATTCTGATTGGTGTGAAGTAGAATCTCAGGGTCGTTTCGACTTGAATTTCTCTGATGACTAAGGATTTTGTACATTTCTTTAAGTACTTCTCAGCCGTTCAAGATTCTTCTGTTGTGAATTCTCTGTTTAGCTCTGTACTCCATTTTAAAATTGGGTTATTTGGTTTTTTTGGAAGCTAACTTCTCGAGTTCTTTATATATTTTAGATATTAGCCCTCTGCCAGATGTAGGACTAGTGGAGATTGTTCCCCAATCTGTAGGTGGCCAGTTTGTCCTACTGCTGGTGTTTTTCGCCTTACAGAAATTATTCAGTTTCATGAGGTCCCATTTATTGATTGTTGATCTTAGAGCCTGAGCCATTGGTGTTCTACTCAGGAAATTTCCCTCTGTGCCAATGAGTTCAAGACTCTTTCCCGCTTTCTCTTCTGTTGGATTCTGTGTATCTGGTTGATCTTTCAGGACAGATGTTTCTGCCTCCCTCAGCTGCTCCAGCAGCATGGCTGGCTCCAGACAGGGGACCCTGGCTCAGACTCCCTAGAACCCCAATCCCCGCCACACCTGCTGACTAGACCAGCAGGTAATGTGCACCTGAAGGGTGGAGCCACAGGTCCAGACCTCTGACCTCCGGAGGATTTCCCGACCGGCTGTGTACTTGTGTACAAATTTGACTTGTGTGCACACCCCAGGGCGCACAGAGAGCCCAGGGATTCATGGCTGTCACCTCTGCTCTGAATCCCACGTTCATGTCTGTTCTCTAGATCCCAGGATGAGGTGAAGGTGGTGTCGTTTGTAGGGCTTCTCTGCAGGAAGCACACTTGCCACCAGAGTTTTCAGGCGTGGGCTCTTATCCAGCACATTCTCAATAGCAGCCCAAAGGGCAGTCTCGGGTCCGTGCTGTATAGTGCTGTGTTCCCAGAACAACACAGGACAGTCACACGCTTCCACGGTCATGGGTCATGTGTTTCTGTCTTGAACACCTAGCCTGCAGTTTCAGAACACCATAGTTTTCTCAGCACAGCAGTGGTGGAGGAGGGATAGTGTGGTCATCTGCCAGTCACAAGGTATGTCCACAGAGAGGAAAGGAGTGGCGAGAGAGAGAGAGAGAGAGAGAGAGAGAGAGAGAGAG
>NC_034610.1:9815447-9824728 GCF_900095145.1 Mus pahari
GAGAGAGAGAGAGAGAGAGAGAGAGAGAGAGAGAGAGAGAGAGAGAGACTTTGAGAAGGCTTGGCTGCGTACAGCTGCATTACAATGGTGCTTCCGAGCTCCTGTGAGGTTAACAGACATCTTTGAGAACCGCACCCTTCCCCACAGTGGGGCAAACAATGCACTTAACGAAGGGGATGGTTCAGATTTTAGCCAACATTGGAAATGAATTCCAGGTGGTAGCGATGACAGGATCCACACTTTCTGGAACATGTTCGTTATATATATATATATTAAGAATATGTTTCATTATGTCTAACATAATTTTGGCGTGCGAAACTGATCTTTGTTTAACGTGTTAGATGGCGTTGAGAAATGGCATGGGTTCTATGGAGAGACACCCACTCTGAGCTGAAAGGGCAGCAGAGCCCCGGAAGCCATGGGGGGTTGATAGAGTCGGCTGGGAGTGGGTGACACCTGGAGGAACGCAACACCCAGGACTCTGCTTCCAAAAATGGAGAGGGGGGAGGGGAGGGAGGGAGAAGGGATGAGAAGAGGGAGGAAGGGAAAGAGGAGAGGAGAATGAGAAGTAGAAGAAGGAGAGAGAGGGAGAGGGAGGGGCGGAGGGAGGGAGAGAAAAGGTGAAGGAGGAGGGGGGGGCAGATTTCCCTTCTGCTCTCTACTGCCCGGCGGTTCAGTGTCTCAGAAGTCACGTGCCAACCCCACCAGGGGGTCACGGGGTGAGCCGGCATTCCGCTAGGAGCAAGACCCTCTCGCTCCCTATTATTTATGTTCCTTACGTTGGTACGATTAGAACATCATAAACACCCTCCACGGGGGCGGGGGTGGGGGGCGAGTCTCTGATAAGCAAGACTGACTGGGAAGGTGAACAAGGAGAAGCTAAAAGGGGGCTCTGCAGTGCTGTCGGTCTGGGGGAACGAACCGCTGTGACTCAGGACAGTGACTCTAACTGACCTCCAGATGGCTCTCCAAGGCGGCTCTGAGAGGCAGCCTCAGTTAGCAGCTGGCGATAGCCTGTGGGTGATGATGGGAACTGTGGAGGTGAGGAGCCAGGAGTGGTCTCATCTTTGGGCTGTGCTAGCGGGATGGTGCCCAGGGGGACTAGGGCTCTGCCAGCTGACTTGTGGGTGTTGTTGGGAATCCATGTCTCCTTCCACGTGTTGCTTCTGTGGGTGCTCTTAGGCAGGGGCGACAGGCTCAGGCTGTGACACTTCACCTCAGGGAAGATTTTTTTTTTTTTTTTTTTTTTTTTTTACCTCGGGAGACTTTGCTTTCTGTTTTCTGGCTTGACGGTGAAACCAGAAGACATGCTCAGGAGCAAGACAGGGGGAAGGGGTTTCCTTTACAGGAATCCTAGCAGCTCCAGCCTAGCAGCTCCTGGCCACGCCCTAGGAAGACAGTGGTTAGCAAGTGGTCCTGGGATATGTAGTCCACAGAGGGAGAGAGCTTTTCACTTTTCACCATCTCTCTGAATTAGATTCTGCGTTCTCAGTTTCCATGAAAATCCTCAAATCCCATAACCTGGGTTCTCCGTACCACGGAGGTTACTCACACTGTGATAAAGAGAATCTTGCCTGCCAATGAGATATCATCCTGAACTGGTCACCAGGGAGCTAGAAATGCTGTCCAGAGCAGTCGGGAATGATGAACCTTGCCCCCATCACTCCCAAGTGTTGGTTGTGCCCCGTCCCGAGGGCCAGCCTCTTGGATTATACCCCCAAGGAGTACAGAACACTGGAGTAGTGCCACATATTTATTACCATCCAACCTTTGACACTGTGACAGAGGTCATTCATAAAGTTCACACTAGAGAACATCACAACTAGGGAACTGGAGAGCTACCAAAAAAAAAAAAATAATAATCACAAAATATATGTAGGCAAGTTTCTGTTTTGTGGGTTAGGCCACAATGTAGTTTATCCTAAGGTAAAGGTGGCCATGTGTCTCATAGCTGCAGGTTGGGTGTACCTCGTGGGCCTTGAGGGGGTCTCATGGGCTGTTTAAACAGGGCACCCACACTGTTTTCAGACATGTCTCTAGGAGGAATTGATTCCTTGACGTCAGGACACCCTGCATGGGAGGCAGACGCCTTCTAGGTATCCCGAGGGGGCCAGTGTGTCCATGGGAACAGAGGCAAAGCTCTGCCTTCAGTTCCTCAGACTTAAAGCTGCATATTGCTCATGTAGGTTGGACATACACCCCATGCTCCTTTAAGAAAACACTCTCATTTGCTCTCAGGACTCTTTAGAAGCTCAGAAATGCCTTACGGAGAAGTTAGTTTTCCAGCCTTGGGCATCTGCTCTCTTTGTAACCCAAAGCTCGTTCCTGTTCTGAGGAATTTCTGCCTGTTTGACACTTTGGACAAGTTTCCAGTCCAGACTTCTCAGGGACCCTCAGGAGGATGGGTGGACACCACTCTGTTCTGATGCACAGTGTCAGCTGGGACCACAGCTCCTTCACTGCATCATACCCACTTGCAAACAGGAGCCTCTAGCCACAAGTGTGCATGTATGTGTACGTGTGTGTATATATGTGTGTGTGGTGTGAGTGTGCACGTATGTGTGCATGTGGTTTGTGTGAGTGTACAAGTATGTGTGAGTGTGAGTGTGTATATGTGTGTGTGGTGTGCATGTGTGTGTGTGTGGTGTCTGTGAGTGTACATGTGTGTGAGTATGAGTGTGTGTGTGAACCATAGACATACACTCAGATACTGATGTATGCAGGTACTTCCTCACATACTCAGACAGTCATACGTTCACTTGATTATACACTTAAGCATTGCTTCATTTATCAGTTCACTCATTTATTCATTCGTTTAGCCATTCATGTATTCAGTGTGTGTGTGGGGGTGTGTGCATGTGTGTGTGCCTGCGTGTGTGTGTGTGTATGTGTATGTGTGGTGCATGTGTGTGTGTGCACATGCATATGTGAGTGTATGTATGTGTGCATGAGTGTGAGTGTACATATGGGCATGTACATAGGTAATAGGTCTTGCATTCCTTTCCTTGGAGGAACAATCCTGTCTGCTTAACATTCCAGGTTCCCCTGGTGCTGACCTGTAAACACAAAGACCTCTGTGAACCGTGTGTGTGTGTGTGTGTGTGTGTGTGTGTGTGTGCCTGTATGTGTGTGCATGGGTGTGTGGTGCATCTGTGTTTGTATGTATGTATGTGTGTCTATGTGTGCATGTGTGTGTGCAAGTATGAGTATGTATGTGTGTATGTGCATATGAGTACTTATTCACTTTAATTTCTTCATTAATTCACTCACTCATTCCTTTAGCCATCCATTTTCTTACTTGACTCAGGAATGTGTGTTGATTCCTAGGGCATATGTGCAACCACCAGAAAGAGACGGATGTTTTCTATGACAGCGCCCATCTTTAGGAGCATGAAGCTAGCCATGAAGTTGTATCCTCTACAAATTCTGGAAGGACACATGGACATGGCTGTCATTGGTGTTGCCTCTATATCACTTGGCCATCCTGGGGCCAGGGACTCAGGGAGACTCTGAGCCGTATGGTTTCAATATTGACTGTGTTTGTCTCATAGCATACGTGTCTTTTCTATTGAAGCGAGAAGTCGATTTTGACATTTGAAACATATCATGGCACCGTTCCACAAACATTATTTTAAGAGTAAAGTTTCACTCCACTGGCTGGGGCCAGCGTGAGGCCTGAGTTTGATCCCTAGGACCCAAGTCAAATGTCAGGAGCTGTAGTACACACTTGTAATCTCAATGTTGGGAGAAAGAGAGATATGGTCACCCCTAACAGGGGGGCTCAGGCCAGTGAGAGACCTTGTCTCAAAAATAGTCAGTGTCACCTGAGATTTCCTGTTGACAGAGAGCCGTTCACTCATCTAGGGCTTATGGGGAATGTATGTACAGAAATGTTTATATCTTGTGTCTTATCTGGACACAGGCTGATTGAGAGACTCTGGAATGAGCTTGGAGCCTTGGGCCTCTGGCCTCTCTGCCTTGTAACCTGACTCCTTAAAGAACAGCCAGGGATCGGGGCTGTTTCCAACTTCAGTGGTTCCAGTCCTCAGTGTAGATAATTGGATAATCACTTGGGAGCTTTAAAATACCTGATGCATAGGTTGCACCTGGGCTTTGTATTAATGTGATCCCCGTGTGCCTGGCCATCAGGACTTTACAATGCCCCCAAGTTGTTCCAAACGTGCTGCCTCGTGGATGTGCCCCGTACTCCATCACACCCCCTCCCACCCCCGCCCACCCCCGCCCAGCACCGCCCAGCACCGCCCACCCCCTTCCAGCACCGCCCCACTGGCTCCTGGCTGGGAGCCCAGGTGAGATCTGCTGCAGGGTAGTTCCCAATGGAAGGCAGAGACTTGCCGGGGAGTGGATGCAGGCTCTTGGCTCCGTGCCTTTACTGCCGCGTGATGGATGATCTCGATGCTTTGCTTTAACCACCTCTGCGATGGATGCTGACATCTAACCCCACATCTTCCAGTACAAACAAGGAGCCATCACGGGCGATGATAAATGGGACCAGGCCTGAGCAATGGAAACAGCTCTGCAGTATCCTTAGTGCCCTTCCCTCGGAGGGAGGCAGGATTAACCACACACTGGGCAGACAGAAGTTCTGTTCTTGGTTGGAGCCCCGTAGGTGAAAAGCTGGTCTCACTAAGACTACATTTATAATCACTCAAAGCACTGTAGCTGTTTTTGTTTTTCATCTGGAGAATGACTTGCAGACTTGTTGGCTCAGGGCGAAGCCCCCAGTACTTTGTGACTCCGTTTCTAACTTTCTGCAAGATTCTGGCAAAAGCTGTGTCAAAGTGCGGAGCCTGAGTGATGAGTGGTTTCAGAAGAAAGCTGGCAGAACATAGAGAGGCCCTGTGACCCTTGGTTAGCTGTGACAGCCACCCCGAACTCCTCCTCAGGCCGACGGTGAATTCATTGACCTTCATTTTTCTCCTCATGCCCTTGCTCGGAATTGCAAAGGAGAGAAGAAAAAGCAGGGCCCACTCAAGGCTCTTCATTTCTAACCTATGCATGGGGTGCCCCCTAAAGTTCTCTCTCTCTTTCATTTCTAATCCATGCATGTGGTGCCCCCTAAAGTTCTCTCTCTCTTCATTTCTAATCCATGCATGGGGTGTGGGGTGCCCCCTAAAGTTCTCTCTCTCTCTCTTCATTTCTAATCCATGCATGGGGTGCCCCATAAAATATTCTCTCTCTCTCTCTCTCTCTCTCTCTCTCTCTCTCTCTCTCTCTCTCTCTCCAAGCTCCCTTCTCTCCCTGCAAATGCTTTCTTCCCGTAAGGAGGTCTCTCTCATCGTGAGCTTTTTCTTTTTGGCTTGCAGGCTTTCTCCCTACAGCACCCCCTCTTTCCCTTCCTTCCTCTGCAAGCTTTCCCCTGTAGGAGTCTCCAAGGAGAGCTCGCTCGCTCGCTGCATTTCCTCAGCCTGGCTGGGCACCCAAGCTAAGGAAGCATCAGAACAGAGAAGTTCTGGAGGGCGATGGCTGCTTCTGACCTGACTTTCTGGATTACCTGGGAACCCTCAGAGACGGATTAAGTTAGAGAATTTAAGGAAACGGGCCTGCGTTCTCTCTCCCAGGCCTGCGCAGAGGCGCCATATTGGACTGGGTGTCACGAGCACACAGCGCAATGAGCCTACATTTCCGTGAGCAGGCCAGCAGTTGTGACACACTCTGAAGGTGTTCCCGCGGGGTCCCTGCCAAGAACGATGTTCCCACCCTATGAATTCCAAGAGCATCTATCTAAGAGGACTCTGTACAGTAGATATAATCGAAATGTATGTGTGGTCCTGTGACTTACATATTTTTATGTCAATGTATGTTAGGCACGAGGAGCAATGAAACAGTGTGCAAAGGTTGCTTTGTGTCTGGAGATGCCACACTGATGGTAATGAACACCGGACTTTCTCATTCCTACCAGGAGGCGGGTCAGTAGTTTGTGCTCGAGTGCTCAGAAGTGGGTACACAGCTACCAGGAGCCTGGAGAGACCCAGAGTCCTTCAACCTCTTGCTCATGAAATGATCAGCTTGAGCAGTAGTGCCAGCAGGGGGCACCCTTGACCCACACTGAATGAAGCCCTCTTGGGGGCTGGCTCATTTCAGAGTTGGACTTGAGTGGTGCCTGGCCTGTTACAAAAGAGGAGCAGTCCCTGCAAGCTTTCCACACTTAGCTTCAAACCTTCTGTTTGTTAAACCACAGGGAGGTCCTCCTTGGGGAGCAGCTATCTGCTTTGCCATAGATAGACCCAGATGTGGAGTCCACTGAAGGATTAGAGCAGCCACATGGAGGCTGTTTGAGACATCCTCCGGCAAACTGTGGCTGGGTCTTGGAGTTCTGCTGGCAATGGGCAGGCTGGACAGCAAGACTCAGGACCTCTTCGTCCTCCCTGGTTCTTGAAGGTCAGTGGTTCAGGGTTTTGTGACTTAGACGAGTACCACTCACATGAATTGTTATTTTGCAAAACCAGCTTGTAATGAATACTTTGGTTAGAAAATGCGAGCGTGTCTGACCTCCTTTCTGTCACTGGCAAAACAAAAGAGGCAGAAGCCACACTCGGCCAACATGGTGCTGGCCCAGAAAATCTGAGCAAGTGGACAGAGCAGAAGACACAGGTTTCCCTGAGGCTGGATGCAAACACCTGCTGAATATCACCGGGTCTGGACAACATCCCTGTTACCTGAGTGTTAGAAAAAAAGCTACATCACTTCAGAAACGCTCCATAGCTTTGGCACATGTACCTTAAGCCTCCTATGCCAGAATGGTGGGTGGTTTGAATGCACTCAAAGTTTGCAAGACCTGACAGCAGGGGCGTCCTTCAAGAAATGGACACAGGTGCTCTCTTTAGTGTCTCATTCCTTCTTGTCCCTAACCTGATTCTGGCCTCACTATGACCTCATTTTAACTTGGCATCAGCCAAAGCTCCATTCCCAGCTACGTTCACATTCACAGGAACTAGGAGGTAGAATTTTGATGTATCGTGCTGAGTGACAACACTCAGTTTATGACAAGTTAGGGGGTGGGGCTGGGGCTGGGGCTGGGGCTGAGCGCTTGGCCACCCGCAGGAACTGGTCATGCACCACTAGATGGCACTGGGGTCTCAGGGACAGGTGTGCTCAGGGCTTGACAACCCACAGCAGGGGAAACTGATCCCGGTAGTGGCTGTGGAGCTAGATAATGGCAAACCTTGGTGCTGGGACTCTAAAAGCGCTCTGCGCCTTCAAGAGTCCTTATGGTCAGAGTAAAATGTTTTCTTGTTCCTTTACCAGTTCTGAAAAGACTAGCACAGCCCCTAGGCCACCCTGTCTGGATGGTCCCAGACTCCACGAGCACTCTCAGCAGGTCAGGAGAAGGAGAAATGAAGAATAGCTGCCAGAAAGAGAAATGTCTGTCTGTCTGTCTGTCTGTCACCTGTTGAATTGAGAAGGGTGTGGGGACTGATTCCTCTGAAAGTTATCTTTGGTTAGTGCTGCAATAAAGGGCCGAAATTTTCCAGAACCAATAACCAGATCAGGTATAAGGCCTTTGGGGTACCATGTGAAGGCTTACGTGCACATTTACAGGTATCCCTGAACATAGGGATACACAAAATCCACACACACATACATCCTTCACACAAGGATGCACACATGTGCATATATTTCTGTACATGTATGTACATGTAGGATACATGTATGTACTTGCTTACATAATCCTTGCATACATGGATATACACATGCTATGCTCATCCCTGTGCACACATCCATACCTGGCCATACTCACAGGTACACAAACCACCAGGGGCACAGCCTGGCCAGAGGCCATAACAGTGTCACCTGTGGCCAGCTACTAGCCTAAGAGGATATTCATGGTGACAATGCCTGATCTAGATGTAGTTCAAAGACCCAGTCACTCCCCCTGCTGGCCTGTGGGTCTTGAGCTTGAGCCACCTCTTGAGTTGGTCTCCAGAGGGAGGCCTCCTTTGGGTCTCTCCCCAACCTATAGCCCAGCTCACTGCTCATCTTCTTCTCCGTGGGACAAGTGTCTCCTAGAGAGTCCTCATCGGTGACGTGGAGCAGCCTGCTGCCAGAGTAGAGCTGACAAGGCCTTTCATGGGTTTTATGGCCATATTTGGCTACTTAGAAGTAGTTGACTTTGATGTGGTGTGGCCCCGAGCAGGAGCATGATGTGGCTGGCCCTCGGCAACAGTCCTCTCTGGGGGGCTCCAGGCTGGTGGCTCTATCTAACAGTCTTTTATGGCCTTGCAGGTGCCCGAGGCCAGGATAAACTGGGCGGGCAGGCGGTTATTGATAAGGAAACTTAATACCTAACAAGTGCCAGGTGACATTTCCTCCTTGATCCACGGAGGGATGAGGGCTTAAGATCTGAGCTGAGGTGAATAAAAAGGATGATTGTGAAGGGAAAGGAAAACAAACCGTCACCTGCCTGGCAGCGCCTAATGCGCACCTGTGTTGACTTACTGGTAACGAGAACTCCTTCCCTCAGCTCCGCTGGCTCTCCGCTTGCTCAGAGGCCACATCTTTGGGCCCCTTTCAGAGAGAGCTCCAGCCTCAGGGGAAGATGGATCTTTGTTCTTTCAGTTTAGGAATGCGGACCACAGAAACTCAAGTGAACAGCCTTCCATCCAGTTAATAGTCAGTATAGAGTCCCTCGGAGTCAGGGCTGAGCCTAAGGTAGGCTTCTCCATGCAAAAGATGAGCTAAGCTGGGTTGAGATAGAGCCAGGCAGAGCTGAGAAGAGATAGGGCTAAGTGGAGCTAGAGAGCACAGCAGAGCAGAGAGCAGAGAGCAGAGAGCAGAGAGCAGAGCAGAGAGCAGAGCAGAGCAGAGAGCAGAGCAGAGAGCAGAGCAGAGCAGAGAGCAGAGCAGAGCAGAGAGCAGAGCAGAGAGCAGAGCAGAGCACAGAGCAGAGCAGAGAGCAGAGCAGAGCAGAGCAGAGAGCAGAGCAGAGAGCAGAGAGCAGAGAGCAGAGCAGAGCAGAACAGAGCAGAGCAGAGAGCAGAGCAGAGAGCAGAGCAGAGCAGAGCAGAGAGCAGAGAGCAGAGCAGAGCAGAGCAGAGAGCAGAGCAGAGAGCAGAGAGCAGAGAGCAGAGCAGAGCAGAGCGCAGAGCAGAGCAGAGAGCAGAGCAGAGCAGAGAGCAGAGAGCAGAGAGCAGAGCAGAGAGCAGAGAGCAGAGCAGAGAGCAGAGAGCAGAGCAGAGAGCAGAGAGCAGAGCAGAGCAGAGAGCAGAGCAGAGAGCAGAGAGCAGAGCAGAGAGCAGAGCAGAGAGCAGAGAGCAGAG
>NC_034610.1:9825655-9882161 GCF_900095145.1 Mus pahari
AGAGAGCACAGCAGAGCTGAGAGCAGAGCAGAGCAGAGAGCAGAGCAGAGCAGAGCAGAGAGCAGAGCANAGAGCAGAGAGCAGAGCAGAGAGCAGAGCAGAGAGCAGAGCAGAGCAGAGAGCAGAGCAGAGAGCAGAGCAGAGCAGAGCAGAGCAGAGAGCAGAGCAGAGCAGAGCAGAGCAGAGAGCAGAGCAGAGCAGAGGAGAGATCAAGTCTAGCAAGGGCTAAGCCCAGCCAGGGTCCTGCTATCCTGGGACCTCTTGGTTCACTGATCTCATTACATGGAGTACTTCTGCATGGCTTCTTGTCACCTTTGTGGTGCACACTCATGACACACCTGCACCTGCCACAATCCTGAGATTCTGTTGACTCTGTGCCCACAGCATTATTATCATATGGTGCGCAGACACATTTATCATTTCTCCTTACTTTTATTATCAACTGAGCTTAGTAGATGAAACAATAGAAATGAGAGATTATCAGCTTCTGGGGGGGCGGGGCTCTCCACGCCAAACTCAGGAGCACCGTAAGATCGAAGTGGTTCCAATTCTTCTCAAACCATTATAAAAGCCAAGGGGATATGGTGCTGCTTCTCCTCGGAAGGGGCGATGGAGAGAGGCTACTGATCAATCCAGTTCTCCAGAGGAAGAGAGGGGCCTGGACCACTGACTGCAGTAGAAATTCAAGGCAGATGCAGCCGTTGGGAACACTGGGCCAGCACAGAACCACCTCATCAGCATTTCACCCCCAAGCTTGGTGCCCTACTGTCCCGGCTATGAGAGACAAGAGATGGGGGTTGACTTGCTGGGAGTACAGAGCTGTTCTCCAGAGGCCGACTTCAGCATCCAGTACATGGCTGCCATCTGGGGTCAGCCAGTGGCTCAGATGTGGTCATCTAGGTGTGTCCAGAAGGGTCTTTGCTATTAGGGGTGTCAAAACCACTTTGTTCTTCTTCCAGAAAGGGTTGGCCCTTCCCTTTAGGGTCTCCTGCAGCTATCCAGAAACCCCAGCTCCTCCAAATGAAGTTGGGGCATGGGGCCAACTATTTTCAGGTCCTTCTTGGAGATTGTTCCTGGTGTCCTGGCTGACACAGAGGTCAGGTGAAGCCTTGTGCTATAATTTAGCCCTATAGATGCCAGTTTCTCTCAGGTAGACGCCTAGTTCTATCATCCGAGGAAGGGCTTCAGCACGTACCAACGATGCCAAGGAAGTGCCTATCCTTGCCCCAGACTGCCCAGGCCTCTGGAGTTTCAAAGAACAGTATTTGCAGAAATGGTTCTAGGTCCCGGGAAATCACAAGCACATGATCGTTGCCATCCTCGGATGTTCCATTCCAGAGTCGCAAGATCTGATGCAAAACTTCAGGTTGGGTCTTAGGCTACTACAACTCCCAGAGTCTTAGGGGGCTTGGAGGAAGGCACACTCCAGACTTATTTTTTTTTCTTTTTTTTTTTTTTTTTGCCTCTCTATTATCACTGTGACTATCAAGTCACACCACTATCAAGTGGTGACTACCAAGTCACACCACTTCTTGGGCCAGGACACAGTACTTGGCTGTGGGACCAGATTGGGGGTGGGGGGAACTTGAGCTTCATTCTGTCTCCACTTAGCTTTGAGAATTTTGATACTCCATGCCAAACTTACCTATAAGGTATCGCACTACGTTCTTCACAGAAGTCCCCCTGTAAGAAAGCCATGCTCCAACATTCACTACGTGCCTGTGTATGATAAAGTTGAGGACCACTGGCTGTCAGTCCTGGAGGGTCTCCATGGACAGTCATGAGCAGCAGATATAGGCTTATAGGTGAGCAAGAACAACGTGTCTCCCAGGTCTCTCTGGGGTGAGGGGGGGGGTTGCTCTGAGGTGAGGAGGTTGCACTGGGGACAGGAGGATCCCTTTGGGACCAGTGTCATGATGACACACTGGTAATCCAGGTGCTTTTTGTTCCCTCCTCAGCCTCTCTCTCACGTGGAATTGGCTCCTCTCCCAGGTGGCGTAGCTCTGAACAAGGTGCTTGGGGCCGAGAATGAGTCACCTGAAGCTGGAAACCAGATCCGGCCTCTGGGCCCATTTGTCCTGGAAGTGTCAGCGTGGAATGACACCAGGAATGCTTCTCTGTGCCTTTAAACGTCCACTGCACACGGCTGTCTGAACAGGTCTTACACTGCTCCGTGTAATGAAGTCCATACATTCAATGGTTTAGAATATCTGAGCCAATACATCCTCCCCCCCCAATGGCCTTATAAAACCTGACATTTATAATCTTTTTGCAGTCAGGACTTAAAAGATTGGTACCACAGAGGTGGCCCAGCCACATGTGCACATGGTTAGAGGCGTTTTTAAATAAAGGCATCTCTTGGGGTTTGTTTTGGTTTGGTTCTGTGTTTTCCTACCACCAGATGCTTGGTAATCTGTTGATTTAGTAAAGTATGTATTTCATCCCCAAAGAAAACTCTCAAACAATTGGCATTCTCAAACCTCTAGGCACGGGATTAAATTTTGAACAAAGACCCTTGGCTTCTCCAGACCCCAGCGGGCCCCACCTATGACCAGGATGGAAGACACAGTGCCATATTTATAGTCTCTCCCTGCACCATTCAGAGAAGATGCTGTCACCAGAAGTTTTCAGGAATAACCAGGTGCCACACAAGCAGGACAGTGGTGGGGGTGGGGGTGTCATGTCTATATCTGCACAAACACTCTGATGTTCTGGGGGGGTGTAGATTTTCTGTTCTCTCCACCAAACTTCTTCACATTTAAGAAGGGCAACGGAGAATTTTTGAGTGTAGTGTTTGTTTTTCCACTTGGCAGTGCTCTGAGGTGCTCATAGCTCCTGGTCAGCTGGGGACAGGGAAGTCTCTCTGTCCCTCTGACTTTTATTTGTCCTGAGAACTCCGCCGCAGACCATGCAGCTGTGACAGTGACGCTGACTGGATGGTCCTGGTGTCGACTGGTCTCTGCAGTGGCTCCATCATTGAAAGATACAACTGACATGGGCCACTCTGCTGTTACATGCAAGTCCCTTCTTCTGCCTGTGACATTGTGAGGAGCCTTTTTGGGGATCCTTTTGAACTCCTGTTCTCCTCTGGCTAGAGACCACAGTCCCTGGTCCCGCCAGTTTCTGGTAAGATGCATGGTTTGTTGCAAAGCCCCTTCTTTCTGGCTGACTCAGGATGGTAGGCTTGCCAGCCCACACGATTGCTTCTGATTCTTGAATGGGAGGGGGACATGCCCGACAGGTGAGTATGTGGCAGGTGCTGTGTGAGCCCTTTAGGTCCCTGTCCTCCAGGCCACGAAACATTTATATAGGGTACAGAGTGCTTTCCTGCAATCGGAACTTCATTTCTGCTGTGGAGCTGAATCAGCCCAGCAACTACACCTGTGCCTGCCTCGCACCCTTCACACCTGAACGCTTCTCCACAGAAATCAGCCTGCGCCAGTGTCTCACGATCAAATGGTATCTGTGGGAAGCTGGTCTGTCTTGACTGGTTCAAAAGAGGATTACTACCATGTCTAAGGGAGGGTTTTTTACTCTTTGAAAAGACCAAGAGATATTTCTCCCCTCTTTTGCTGGATTTTGCCCATTCTGTGCCACACTATGTCCCATCAGGAAATGATGGCGGGCAAGACCCAGTGAACTGCAGGAACCAGTGGATGTGGATGTGATCAGTCCTCCTGTCCCTGGACCTAGCATGGGAACTCTGAGCTTCCTATTGCTGCCACGGCAAGCCAGCTCACTTGGTGATTTGAAGCAGGATAGACCTGCTGTCCCAGAGTTCCAGAGGTCAGAAACCTGAAGTCAGACTCACTGGAAAGGGAAAAGTGTGCGCAGGGCTGGTTCATCTTCAGGCTCCAGGCACCCTACCTTTCCTGGTCCTTTACAGTTTCTGGAGGCACGTGTACCTCTCTACCTTCTAAATGTGTCACCCGGTGTAGCATCTGCTCATGGAATGTATCAGTTCTTTGCACTGAACTGATGGTTCAGGTCAGGTAGTCATTTCCTTCTAGAGGGAGGTATTGATGGCATCGAGGAACACACCTCTCCTAACCACACAAAGCCATTTAACAATGGCTGGAGAGAGGACTGTGGTAGTTGCATTGGGCAGGGAGCTCCAGGGATGCAAATCCTGTGAGTTTCACCCAGGCCAGGTGAGACTCTCTGATGATGTTCCCTGTCTTAGAGTCACCCATGGTCCTGAGAGTACCCGGAATAAACTCTGGCTCACCATGTTAGATTGGGAATCGTGATTCTTAAGATCTGCCACCATCAGTACACTATCTAGGGAGAAGAGATATGTGTTTATTTCTCTCCAGAGAAAGTCATCTAAGAGACTCTATTCCTCTTTCTCACGAGGATACCTGTGACTATGCCCAGGGCTCACCAGGCAGTCTAGGACCATACCTCCTCCCAACCTCTGACCCCAAGGCTTCTGACCCGAGCTCATCTGTAAAGTCCCTTTTGCTGTAAACTGTCCACAGCCTTCAGGTGTCAGGGTGAGACTCCTCAGGGGTCACATATGCAGCTTTCCCTATTGGTCCCACTGCCTGAGGGTTTTCTGTAGGGTATACACTGAGGCTATATGGATCCTGGCTTATCCAAACCCTCTGCCGTTCATTTGTTCAAAGCTCTGAAACTTCAGTAGTGCCGCGCACCTGACCTCACTGCGTTAAGGTTGAGTAAATAGGGAGTGCTGGGTGTCACTGCCGCAGAGCCCATCCCTGGGATGGAGCCTGAGGATCTTCACTTAGAACATTTCCCACTTACTGAGGGTAGGCTGTGGGCACGGAAGACGACCATGAGTGATGGCTGTTGAAATAAAACAGGAGCCAATAAAGGAGCAATGAGTCACACTGTGGTCACAGTTACACCAGCCAAGCTCTTGTAAACGGTAGGGCTGTGGGACGCAAGTGAGCCCACACCGGGCTGTCTCGCTGGGAGTCTTCATGGCCTGGTATGTGATGACTGCCCAGCTGTCATGTGCTTGTAATAGCATCTACAAAAGGCATAATGGGTTTTTAGCTTTTCCCTGTCTTTAAGGGACTATGAGACCTCTCTCTCTCTCTCTCTCTCTCTCTCTCTCTCTCTCTCTCTCTCCCCTGTCTCTCTTCTCTCTCTCCCCTCTTTCTGTTGTTTTCTGGCTCATTAAAGGGTGGGTATTCCCAATTTTGGACTAGGCCTTTCATGGTTGAAAATAAGCATTTTCGTAAGTACATTATTTTAGGTATCTTGGTCTATCTGATTAATATGAGGACTCGGTGTCAGGAGTGAGATCATTGGCACTGCTATATTGGCAAGGTGGTGGAAGCTTTACTTTATAGGGGGGAGCTTGGAGGGCCTCAAAGGAGCAGCCAGAGAAACCTGGAGTGCATTGAGGAGACTGTATTGGCAATTCTGTGCAGGCTCAGAACAGAATGTGGAAGGAAATGTAGACAGCGAAGGCCATTTTGATGAGGTTTCAGATGAACATGAACACAGAACAGTCTCCTGGGAACTATAAAGAGGCTATCCTTATTTGTACTACAACATAAAAAAAAAAAAAAAAAAAGATTGCGTTTTGTCTGTGTCCTGGGACTTGTTAAGACTGAACTTGAAAGGTGATGGACAACTTCTCTGGTGGAGAGAATTTGAAGGCAGCAACACAGTGTCCAGACAGCGGATGAGTGAGTGTGTCTGTCTTCTTTTAGCCAAATTTGTAAGTGAGGATCAGCAGCAAAGGGGAGCAGAACAGCAGGATCTGGAAAACCTGTGGCGCGGCCGAGAAAGAAGTGTCGATTTTTGTTGTACCCAGGGCAGGTACAGTCAACAGTTCAATATCAAGCACCCAAGTGCTCCAGGCCTCTACCAGAGGCTCAGAAGTGTAGAAATGCAAATGTGTTTCGGAGATTTTTCCAGGGCAGATTCCCCCACCCCCAACCCAAAGAGCCCTGGAGTGTTGTTCTGCATGCCCAGAACTGTCTTTGGATTCAGATCCACTTCCTTCTGCTCAGCCAGTGACATGTCCCAAGGGTACCATAAATATGGCTCAAGCGTACCTGTTGGTTCAAGCACACCTCGCAGTTGTCTCCCCCATACTGGTTCTGCAGATGGGCAGAGGGTCCGAGTTGTTATACTGTTAGAGGGATTTCAAGAAGATGCTCTCAGTGCCAGGGCAGTGTGTGCTAGGATCAGAGATGATCCGTGCAATCATCAGTAGAGACCCAGCAATATGAAGCCTGTGTTTGGAAAACTATGGATAGCGTGGGAAGCCTGCCTGGGAGAGCAGTCATGGGTGTTGCAACCAGCCATGTTATAAAGGTGGAGTTCCTCAGAGTTCATGGCCCATGATCATGATCCTTAGAAGTTGCCATGGAGACTGTGACTCCAAGTTATGTTTTCCTTGCTGAGTTTCGGTCTTATCTGCTCCCTATCTGCTCCCCCCCTACTCTTCATTCTTTGAGTATGAATCTGGGTGTTGAAAGTTTGTAACAGGAGTTCCTGGTCAAGTTTGTCTGTGGTCTCAAGGGAGTCTTCGGACTTGTCCCTTGGGGTAACACTGGACAGGTGAGGCTTGGATAATCTTGGGATGGACTGAGGGTCTTTTGCACTGTGAGATGGACATGAGCCTTTGGGGGACAGCAATAAAATGCTGTATTTACATGTCTGGCGTCTCCCATTGGGTGTGTGTCAAGGCTTCTCACAGCAGTGCCACTGGGAAATAGTGGGAGATAGAGGTAGGCTGACTGGTCCTTAGATGCAAAGGGCATGGCCTGAGGAGAACTGTGGGTCTCTGGGGTTTTTCCTCCTCTCCCTTGGCTTTCTGGATGTGAAGTTTCTTCTATCTCATTCTCCCTACCAGTACCCCGAAATGCCCCGAAAGCTGTGTCCATCCAAGCGTGGGCTGGAACTATTAAAACTATGAGACTCAGTAAAGCTTTCTCTTCACAAGCTAATTATCTCAGGTTTTTTGTTACAGTAATGGCAAGCTGACTAACAGCTTTGTGTTTTCCTTTCGAGGAAATGATGTTGCTTTAGTGGGTGGCTTAGAAAGGAAATTTCTGTGAGCTTGATTTTTTTTTTTTTTTTCATGACAGTTTCTCTGTGTAGCCCTGGCTGTCCTGGAACTCACTCTGTAGACCAGGCTGGTCTCAAACTCAGAGATCTGAGTGCCTCTGCCTCCTGAGTGCTGGGATTAAATTGTGTGTGCCACCATGCCTGGCTTGAAAAATTTTAAGCTATCATTTAAAATTCACTATACATGAATACTTGCCGATGTGTTTTACAAAGACCTTCTCAATAATATTTCAGATATGTCAAGCATCTCCCCCCTTCCCCTTCTTCTCCTGCCGTCCCCCTTTGTCACCCTAGCATTATTTCTATTCCCATGCTCTACATGTATGTGTGATTCTATGTGTCTGTATAAATTATAGTACTCACAGATGAGAAAAAGAAAGATATGGTATGTATCTTTCCGAATCTGACTCATTTTCTTTGGTACAGTGATCGCCAGTCGCACCCGTTTCCCCACAAATACTTCCTTCTTTATGGCTAAATAAAATCCCATTGTGCATCTGTGGTACATCTCGCCCACATCTGTCGTGGGCATCTAGGCTGACCATAATAACGTGGCCAGCATGAGCAGTGCTGCAGTGAACACATGAATATTCACAAGCATCTCTGAGACACGTTGGTGTTAGGTCTATACTAAGGAGGGGTATAACAGGTTAATCTGGAAAGCCCTATTTTTAGTTTTTTTAGGAGCCCCTTCCACTGATTTCCACAGTGGCTGCACCATTCCCCAGCGATGCATAAAGGGGATTGAACATTTTTAATGACGTGCTCACCTCCCATTCTTCCTCTTGTCAGTAGATCAGCTAGTAGCTCAGGACAGAAAGCGAATGGGGGTCTGGAAAGTTTTCTGTAGATGACCGGGTCTGGGAATGTCGGGATGTTCCCTCAGACTTGAGCTCTCCGTCAGTCAGAGCAGCGAAAACATGTTTTTCCTAGTCTAAAACCACTCACAAATCATGGGTTATAAGTTACAACAACAAAAACTCCGTCCTGTTCAGAACCGACACACATCCGCACCCGGCACGTATCAGAGGGCTGCAGGCCATTCGCTGTGGGTTCTGTGCATGAGAAGGCTGGCTGTGTAGTGGGTGGCTGTCTCCCCTGAACGGGACTTTCAGGGACAGTCTAGGGCACTGGCAGGGGCCCCCAACCACCAACGGCTGGCTTGGAGGCCGCAACAAGGGGAATCGGTAATACATGGCTTATATTTCCCTTAAAATAAATATCTGCTGAAAAATTAAAGGGAAACGTGGTTGGCCAAATGTATTTGGGTTTTAATCAAACCAGAGTTATGTGAAAAATAGCCCGAATACTCAAATAACTGAGGCCACCGTCAAGAACTCACAACAGTGTCTGTGGAGGGCAGGCTGGCTTCAGATCTAACCTGAGGGCCAGGTAGCCACAGCCAGGGTGGGGCTCTGACAACTAGAGGAATGAGTTTATATATTTCTGAATCTGGAGCACACATAAGAGAAAAAGCTGTTTCCTTAGCTCCCCTTGGAGAGGTCCCCAGCAACTGGTCCACTGCATGAAGTTGTCTATTGCATGAAGGGGCTTACATAGGAGCCAAGGAAGCATGGAACCACGTGTGTGTGTTGTGGGGAATCTCAGTGGCAGACAGAGCAATGACCTAGATCACAGGATGGCTCTGCCCTGAGACAGTATATAAGGGTGGCTGCATCCTTGGAGATGTGGCCAGTGTGGCCCCCAAGGCACCAGGAGACTGTTTGGACTTATTCCTTCCTGAGTCTTCATGTGCGAGAGAAAAGATACAGGCTCTCTCTGTATTCTGCTCCATCCGACAAGGCTTTGCCTTTGTACTCAATCAGAGCACAGGCCTGGATGTCCCCTGGCCATCAAGAGCAGGGCGTCACATTCAGGGTCCTGGCAGAACCATCAAGGAAAAGCCGCTAGAAAATGAAACAGATCATTGATTAAGGCCCATCCTGAGACGTAAGAACCAGCGTGTGAGAAGGAAATCTCTGAGGTCAGCCTGCAAGGTAGGCAGGAAGCACTCGGACCCAGGCTGACTCCGCCCTCTAGCTTCAGGTCTACACAGCCTAGGAACCATCCCTAAGCTCCCTGCACCTGCAAGCATTGGTCACAGTGGCCAGGTGGTCTGCAGGGCACCTGCCCGGCCAGGTGTGCCTAGTGAGATGAGCTTGCCACTGGGCCACTTCACAGGCTCTTCATAGCCACTTCTTCTCCTTGGCAGAAACCAAGTGGAACAAGTAGCCTCAGGTCACTGAAACTGAAAACTGTCACCCGTTCTTCTGCAAATGAGCCTATAATCCACTCTGGGGGCTCTGCACAGAACAAGTCAAGCCAGTGGTCTCTGCTGGTCCATGTGAACCTGAAAAGCACTACACACATGCACGGGGGGGGGGGAGGGGGGATGGGTGTGAGACAAGCAGAGTCCCAGCTGTGAGACAAGAGAGGAGAATCCCCATGTTTGGCTGGGGTTTCTGCGGACGCTCGACATTGGCCACGGTTGCTGATCAAATGTCCTCGGAGGATAGTGAGGGCAGAAACCTGGCAGCAAGTCTCAGCCAAGGCCTGGCAGCCGTTCCCAGAACCTGGCTGGGCTTGCAGCACACCTGGCCGATCTGCAACTCTGATTGGGATCTTCCTCCAACAGCTTCCCCACCGAGCAAAGGCAGAGTCCCATTCAAACAAGGGCCTCTGGGGGGCCAGCTCTCTGGTTCCAGTATACAGAAGCGGTCCGCAGGCACAAACACAAACACAAACCACACCAGGAGGAAAAGCAGACACAAATAAGACTGAGTGCCCTCCTTCACAGCAGAGAAACTATCGCTAATGACATGAACACTGAACACCATCTCGCCCATCATCTGACAGGCTCCTTGCAGCTGGGTAGCCTCAGGCATATTTCTGTCTAGTTTTAACTTGTCAGATATAGATATATATATAAATTTAAGCAAAACTAAACCAAACACTACAGGCCTATTTTGGCCTGCCCTTGACTTGAATGCTCACACATGTCTAAATTCTGAGCTGGTTCTGGGCTGTTCCTGTGTTCTCGGGTAGTTAGGGATCCAGGATTCTCTATGCATCTGAGTATGGACTCCCAAGATTCCTTCTGCTTGTGCGGACACACAAGATTCCAGCGTGTGTGTGTGTGTGTGTGTGTGTGTGCACACGCACGCGCGCACTGTGACCTGGGGTACAGGGTGTTAGTGTCCATGCCGCTTTCTTATGTGGTCTTTTACCAAATTACCTGCATGACGGGATTGGGAGGCAGTACTGATGGGGAACTTTGAGGATCTGCCCTGTGAGAGCCACCATAGACAGAGAAGTATCCACAGCAACACTGTAGCCTATCCCTCTCCGTCTTTAGTGGTAATGTAGGTCGATGGCAGCATGACAAGCCGAGGGACAGCTCAAGAGAGTAGGGGCCACTATCCGGGGAGTTCATCTTCGGTGCAGCAAGCACTGTGGAGCTGTTTAGGCCCAGTGCTCTCGTCTGCTTAGGTGGCACCCACAGCTGAGCTTCTCGTGCCCATGGTACCATCCTCCCTCAGTTTCCTCATAGCCCCAAGTTGCCCTGGGAGGAGCCAAAGCCTGAATTCCAGCCAGGCCATCTCAGGAAACGTCTGTTTATCACTTCTGTCCGTTTAAGTTTCTGGGCAAGGGTTCTTTAAAGAAAGGGATGTGAGTCCAAGGCCAAAATCAGTTTTTTTGGAAACCCATACTTTAAGCCTTGGATTGTGTGCTTAGCATGTGAAAATACATGGCGTACTGATCCCCTGTGTTTCAGCCCAACTTGCATGTACCATTCACTCCACTCTAGGACACTCACCTGCCTCACAGGCTGCAGGACCCTAGCACAGTCACACCTGGGGAGGCAGCCCAAGAGAAACCGTCTGCCCATGTGAACTGATGACTAGGGATTAGAGAAGTCAGCATTATTTCACTAGCTGATTATCAGAGACACCGGAAAAAAATGACATTTGAGCTCACAAAAATACAACTGGGAAGCCGACAGAAGTCTAAAATATTATCACCTACAGAAAAGGAATGAGTCACTCGGGGTAAGTCAGTATCTGGGTAGATGGGATCAAATCAACATTTTTTAGACATCTGTCATGTGTGAGCTTTGTGAGTGACATAAACAGAAACAGGTCTTGGTTCCTGCCCTCTGGATTAGAGAGACTGGATTAAAATTCTGTTAAGCTCTTAATCCCCTGTATTGGGTGCTGAAATCATCATGTCTGGGCAGACATACAAAGTCAGTTATTTCCAGAAGTTATTATGTAATATAACCATCTAGGCATGGCTTCCAGATATTCATTTGTCTGTGAGCAAGTTGAATGGGGATTTTCCTGAGCACTGGGGACAGCAGCCTGGTCATGGTCCTGTGTCCCCTCAGACCCTTGTAGGTTTTGTAGTAGTATTGGAAATCACATGCTGGGCAGAGCCTCCTGGGCCTGCTTGACTCAGGCTGAGGCATCTCTGTAGAGGACAGAGAGACTTACCTTTTCAGGCCAGCTCAGAGGTATACCTGGAGATGGGAGCCCTGTGGAGCTGCCCAGGGGCCACCACAGCTCATTCTTTGTCACTGTCTATCAACCTGTACTTTGCCCTCAACCCAGGACTCTTGAGCTCTTGAGTTCTGTAGAGAAATAGAAACAACAGTATGAATATATACATAGATACATATATATTAACATATGTACATATATACACAAATATATGTATATAATAAATCCTTTTCTCTATACATATTTATATACATATATATATATTGAAGGCCTGGAGGACAATTCCTAGTCTTCAGTCCACATGGGAAAGCTGAGAATCTGGGTTCTAATAGCAGAAAGCCAGAAGCAACAGCACAGATGTGCTCACTAGCAAGAAGGGAAGGCAGGCAGGCAAGCTGCATGCTTTCCCTGACATTTCTTATATATGGGTTGCCTTCAGAAGGTGCTTCCCGCTCTGGGGGAGGGTCTTTCCTGCATTCCCCTCCATGGAGGTACCCATACAGACCCACCCAGAGATGTGTCTCTTGTCTGACACCAGAGACAATCCAGTTGGCAGTCAACTCACACCTTGTTTCTAGGGGACCACAGCGAGTCAGACACACATAGAAGTGTAGCACCCAGCACTGAGTGCTGTTCACAAGTATCAGGTGACAGCAACAGAGCTCACATGTGGACAGCTTCAAGCAAGTGCAGAGGCATCTTTCAGCCACAGGGGCTGGGTACCTGGCAGCACCATCACTTTGGAAGGATGAGGTCAAGTAGGTGTTCACTGAGGTGGGCAGCAGAGGACCTGTCAGTGCGGTGGGCAGAACTCTGTGTATAACGGTCTGTGGCCAAACCCTGACATTGTTCTGGTCATCGCAGTCTCCCATGCACACTTGGGATGAGCATCCCTATGCCATCCTCCCTCACCTTCCTAGACACGGAGGATGAGGTGGTTCATCGAACCCTCGACCCAGGTCCCCATATGTCCTCCATCCTCACAAATGGATGGACGGTACCACAGGCCTCTTTGGAGGGCTCCAGTCTCCTTTGCTGTGACTTCAGCAAAGCTCTGACAGATTGAGTCAGTTCTGGGAAAGGGGTGTGAAGCCTGCTGGTAGACCAGCTGGTGTGGGGACACTTGTCCTCTCCCAGCTCACCCACACTCCATCTGCATGAGTGGTTTGCATTAACAACTGTACTGTTCTTATTCCAAGTGAATTTGAAGGTTACGAAGAAAAGGTTCTGATGTATGTTTAAGGATGGGAGTTGAGGAGAAGGAGCAAAGTTTAGGAGGAGGGTATACGCACCCAAGGAGGATTAGTATAAACTTTACAAGAGACCCTAGCCAGTCTATTGTTAATTTCCACTTAAAGTTTGGCTTTTTTTTTTTTTCAGTTGTGGAAGTAATAGGTTTACTTAAGTGACAGCAGGGAAAAGCAAGATAGAAATAGAGAGAGAACATGGCAAATATAAAGGAAGATGAAGGGGAAGAAGATAGTTGTGAAATCTTGACATGGAAAGCCCCTAAGGCTTTGGAAACATTTCTAAACCCAACAAACCCCACACTTGGATACGTGGATGTGGATGTGTACATGCACATGCATGCACAAAAACTCCCATATATGCCCATGGATCTCTGCACATACATGCGTATATACATGCATACATATAGGTACAGGAATATACTCATACACACACACACACACACACACACATGCATACCAGGACACTGGCATAGAGGTACACATATACCTAATATCTTACATGTGTGCACATTTTCTACAGGGCCACACACAAATATGAGCATGCACATATATAAATTTGCACAGGAACATACATGCATATACATAGGCACACATGCATGTGTTTGCACACATGTATGTGCATGGACTCATATGTATAAATGGGCCAAACAGGAGCACACAAATGTATGTGGCAATGCACCAACATATATATGGATTCTCTCTCTCAGGGGTTCATACGCAAGAGGCAGTAAACTGTCCATATTTTTCTGTCAGATGGAATCAAGTCTCTGAGCATGGTGCTCTCTTGGGCTCAGTCCCTCATCGGAAGATGAAGTGGTAACAGTCTTCATTGAGTCAGAAGCTGTTGAGAAGAAGCACGAAGCACGTGGACAGCCTGAAGCACATAGAAAATGCTGGGATCTTGGCATTTACATAAACACCACACTGTAATGGCACAGGCCACGTTTAGACTTTTTCAAATGCTCCCTAAGCTTTTCATACTGCGTGTGCTATATCCACATCACCAACCCCTGACTGTCAGGACAGTCTTTGAATTTTCTGTGGCATGAGATGCTTCCAAGAGCCATCCTTTACACAAGACATTGTGGAGACCCCCGGCAATTTCTTTAAATGAGTGGATGGCTTTCCCTGTCTCCTGGGATTGACTTGAGTTCCATCCTAACTGTGCAGGAAATGGTAATTTCCAGTATATCATTCTCTTCCTGGGGACCCACGCTAGTCTCTCCATTTCATCTTTATAACAGTCATCGGCACGGAAAAGATCACGTGGACTTAGCTGATAGTGCCTCTCTCTCCCTCTTCTCCTTCGGCCTCCCCGGCACAGCCTGACACCCTCTTCCTTCTCTATGCCTTACAACCACATGTCTCTGTGTATAGGACTGAGTTTTTAAAAACTGGCAATTTTGCAAGAGCAAGCACACTGTCACTTCAGCTGTGTGTCTTCAGCTGAATAGGACGGGAAGGCAGATAGAACCTGCTCAGGTGCTAGGAGCCAGGTACCAATAGTGGTGGGGGTGGGGCAGGGACTCCTGATGGCTGCTTTGTAGCTCACCAGGTTGGTGTTAAACTCCCACTGTCCCTCCCCACGACTCTGACAGGAGGTAGTGACTTATCCGGAGGAGAGTCAGAAGAAGAGCAGGGATTGGGTACAGAGACTAAAGACACTGCATATTTTGACCACAAGAACAGTATTGCTCCATGCCTGGCAGCTGCCTGGAGGACGGGGTGTCTGTCCTCTTTGCTGGGGGAGATAGCAGCATGACATTCATAGCATCGGTGAGTGCCACCAGTGGCTGACGTGGGCTTGCCCGCTCCTCTCTGCAGCTCTTGTGGCTGCATCTTGTTTTCTGTAGTCCCATGAGCTCCGGTGAGCAGGAAGGACCTCTTTGATCTGCGAGGACCTGGGAGCAGGCTAAGTTCCCCTGGGCACCCCAATGTCCTGAGCACACTTGTAAGAGGCCGGACTCGTTCTTGGTCTTGGGGAGTAAGGCTTTGGATCATTCAGCATGAGACAGCATTTGGCATCAAAGTGGTCACCTCCACAGCCGGTTTGTCTTGTTTAATACTCAGAAGGAATCAGAGGGACCATCAGTCACCCACAGAGAGCCTGTGGTCTACCTCCTACGGGTGAATGCACGAGCAGGTGAGGTAAGAGCGCATGTGTGACTTTGGAAGTCTGTGTGTGAATGCAGGTGTTTGTGAGGAACACAAGTGAGTGTGATTGCATGAATGTCTAGCCCTATAGAGAGACTTTTGATTCCATCAGTGGGTGGAACCTCATCACTCTCACATGATGGTCATAAAGATTCGGATTTAGTCATAGGCTAGTTCTCCTGTGTGAGGAGGGACAGGATATAGCTTAGCATTGCCATTGCGGTGAACATGCTGACTGCTGAAGAACACGTTTCAGATGTCCTTCAGATCAGCCAGTGCACCGTCTACATGGGAACATGTCCCAGCGACTTTCCCAGTCTTGTTGATATTTGATATCAGACCCCAGATATTTCCGGCTCATAAAACCCTGGGGTGTGTGCAATTGATTTAGTTGGAGCAAACGCGGGAAGTTATTGAAGCCAATCAGCCGATACTCTAAGGGATAATTCTGAGGAGAGAAGCCAGTTTGTGAGGTCAAGCACAAGCCAGGACATCTCAGGGTGGAGGCATCAATGACAAGAGGGATGCAGGTGGAGGTGTCACTCTGAGGATCTGGGGACCTACTCCCGAAGAGTCCTTTCTGTCTGTGTTCAGCTGGCGCCTGTGTCATGCTGAACAGCTAGAGAGAGATGCAGACCCCTGTCAATCACACTTTTGTGACAGATGGCCCAGGATTGTGCTGGCAAAGATTCACCTTCTCTCATTCAGATCCTCGGGTACTGAAGTCTCTCCCGGGCGGCTAACTGTGGTGGGAAGTCAGTTCATGAACATAGCCATTTGTCTGCCCTTCTAGCATTCATCCAAGCAGCCACAGGCATGGCTCAGCCATGAATCACCTATCAGCAGTGAATGCTGGACCTTCCACTTAACTCAGGGGTGAGCCAGAGAAAAGATCCTTGCTAAGATCCCTAGCCCTGCTAATGGCAGATGGGAACTTCTGCCCTTCCCTGCTCAGACAGAGCCCCAGGAGCCTCGGTCTCTTTTTGTTCCATGTCCTGACAGCAGTTACCATAAGGCAGGATCTTCATGAAGGCCAGTGTATTAGTCAGACTTCAATCACTGCAACAAAATGCAGAGACCATCATCCTATAGAGAGAGAAGTTGGCCTCTGGCACTTCATTCTGGAAGCATCAATGCATAGCTGGCTGGCCTCCTGGCTTTGGCCTGTGTTGAGACAGCACATGGAGGAGGGAGTGTTTTCTAGGGTTAAAACACTCACTCAGAAGCTGTGAGCAATGAGAAAGAAGACCCTGGGCCCCCACCAATCTCTTGCAAGTCTGCACTTCAGTGACCAAAGGACCTCATCAAGGTCCTTCCCAGTGGCATCAACTTGGAAGCCAAGCGTTTGGAGAACTTGAGGACATTTTATATGCAAACTATGATAAGAAGTAGCACAGACTATAGCTATAGCCTGGGGGTGGGGAAAGGTCCTCTTCACCCTGTTTTGTGGATGAATTTCGTGAAGGCAGAGGATTGAAACTTGCTGCATTTGAGTGTATTTTCACAAGGCATAAGAGGGAAGCAACCTGGTGGCTTCTGTCCCCCAAATTACAGAAGCCAGCAAGCTCAGAAGCAACGGAGCCACGGGAAAGCAGTGTCCCTAAGATGGCAGAGCATAATAAGAACCAAACATCGCCCAAAGCTGAACAGGGAACGACAGAGCATAAGACATTTGTAGAAACCACAGTTGTGATTAAAAGAAATTGTAAAAGTCCATAAAGGGCTCAATAACAGAATGAGGATAATTAAAGATTCAATTAGTAAACTTGAAGATAAAAGCCAGATTATCTCTCAGAAAACAACTAAAAATGGAGAGACGGGGGAAATGCAGAAAGAATGTTAAGACGTGCCCTCAGTCAGCGGCAGGGCCTGGTGTCTTTCTCAGAAGAATGATAGTAAGAGAGTTCAAAAAAACTCTTAGGGAAACTAATCAAAAGGAGGGGAAAAAAAATAAAAAGGACAGAAAAGGAAACTTAGAGTTGAGGGAAGGCATAAATCTTCAGGCTGATGTAACTCCCCGAGAACAGAACAGGTCAGGCTGTGGGAGTTCCAGCTCAGCAGATCCTGGGGACACCTAGGCGAACCGTCAGATAGAGAAAGTACCCAGAAGAGAACAAAACGTATTGCCTACAGAAAAAAAAAAAAAGAAAAAAGAAATGAGCTTTGCAAAAGGCCTTACCATAAAACCCACTGCCCCAAGGAAGAAAGGCAACGGCTTTGAAATAACGAGAAGGAGTGATTTTTAAATCAAATATCCACCGTCCAAAACAGCTACCAGCAAGTGGGATGGGAGAGAGATGAGGCGTTTTCAGACCAGCTGAAAATAATAAAAATGTACCTTATGCATGCACGTTGATTAAAAAAGGCTGATTGTCTCTAGCAAGTCACAGAAGGAATCCAAAACACAGAGAGAGACATGGGACTTGAGAAGTGATGTGGGGCCCAGCCAAGAATGCAGGGGGGAGGGTAGGACAGCATCCAACTTGGAAGAGCTGGTCAGGGCCCTGGAAGGCTAGGGCTTCAAGGAGGAAGTGTGTTCCATCCAAGAACTGCTATGATGGAAGCCTCAGAAGGGTGTGGCTGTGTGTGGAATGTGTGCGCGCTCTGTAAGGAAGGTGAACAGCAGGCCGCACGAGGGAAAATGGTGCTGTGAACGATTCCCCTCAGCTGCTTGCTCCAAAGTCCCCCCACCCACTTGACTGCTCTCTTCTGCTTGGGATGTCTCCATCACCATGACAGAATAGCTGTGTTCTTCCCACTTGGGAAGAGCCTCCCTCTGGCTCCATGCTCCTAGCATTTAATGTTACTCATTTTTGATGATGAGTACTGTCCATCACACGTGCCTCGGGCTGCCCTGACTCCTTGGCATCCCTTTCTTGATTGGCCTCACATCTGGGCTGTTCTACCTGGGATCACTGACAGAGACTAAATCCCACAATGCTCCTTGACTTGCATTCAGGATAAACTCTCCCACCCTCAGGGCACTTCCTTCATGTTAAGCCCTGTCAGTCCACCTGCCTTGGGCCCCTCCAGTCTCAGTTTTTCTTTCTTCCTCCGACTCCCTAATGGGCAATGTGGGCATGGGGTATGGCCCAGGGTTTGGTCCTGTGCAATTATTAGTCCCCTTCTGTGGTTGTGCCTATCAGGGTTCCCAGGAAGACCCACACCAATGGGTGACATTCATCTATTTATTTAGCACTTAGAATAGGCTCACACAATGATTGCGCATCATTATCTGGAAGAGAACGGACATCACAAATGATAATACCACAAGGGTGGATAATACACAAGATGTGAAGGGGTCTACTTGAACCACATAGAGTAAGGAAATCACAACCTCCATCTACCACAGGGAGCACAGTGGGGGGGGGGGAGGAGGCCGGGGTGTACGGTGGAGGATTTGGGGTGGGCGGTAGCTGAACGAAAGACAAAGAGCAATATATCAGGGGTCTAATACTCTAGTTTCCCTCATCGGTACACATTTGTGGGAAGCGGAGTCAGCGAAACCCAGAAGCTGGTCCATGTAACACCTTTAGCAGAGGCACAGGGCTACAGGGCAGGGCCACAAAAGTGCTGAGGCGACTCAGTAACCAGAGTGGCTAGGCTGTACTAATGATGAACAGAAGTGGGGGAGATGGGCCCTCCCCATGTGGCAGAACGTTAGAGGACTATGGGAAGCAGCTACAGTCTCACTGGTGGCTGCTGGGAAGTGTTTTCTAAGAAAAAAAAAAAAAGTCCTGCGCAGTACAGATTTTGTGCTATATTTAGCACACAAAAAAAGATGAACTGTGTGTGACTGAAATAAGACAGGATGGGAATTCCCAGTCACTGGGGTCAGAACTGGGGTCAGGGTTAGCAGAAGATACCCAAGATGGCCTCTGCTGGTTTCTGTTCTGTGTTGTAATCTGTTTTGACCCACAGAAATTTGTAGCGTCCTCAGGCTGGTCCCGTTGACATACTATGGAAGCAGCCATAAAAATAACAGAAAACACCCCCAAATAACAAGGGCCAGTGGTGGACTCTCTGGACACAGGCAAACATCCATTTCTAGCCTTCTCGGGCAGGAGTTTCTGTATCTACGTCTGAGGTTAGTTTTATAGTTTCCAGAAGTTGGAGCTGCCTGCCAAAGGGCAGAAACTGCTTATCTCCGTTGGGCTGTCGATGTTAGAACCTTTGCCCCCGACCACAGGCTTCCCAGGAAAAGCTGAGGTTCTCCGTGGCTTCTCTCAAAGAAGCAGGCACATGGCACACAGAGTCCAAAGGCAGACAGGCAGGCAGATGCAGAGGTTTGGAGAATGTGTCTCAGGAGTCTAGAGTGTGCCTGGCCTCCCCAGGGCCATGTGCGTTCATAGACAGCGGTTTGTATTATCCTGCCAGTGTCCAGGAACCCCTGAATACTGGCTCACTAGAGAGTCTCTAGGCTTTACTTCCCAAGAGGGAGGCAGGTGTGAGGAATGAACGTGCCACAGGCTTAGTTTTATACAATAGAAAAATTGTCCTCAGTTTCCTTAAAAGAAAACAAATCTGTGGTTGAGCACTTAAGGGAGCAGTCTTCCGGAGCGAGTGTGTTTACTCTGTGACGAGAGGCAGCCTGTACTGCGTCCCACAGACAGCCGGCCAGACAGCCAACCATCTACATGCTTCTGCAGACACAGGATCCAAACCTGTGAGTGTGTGTTTGTGAAGCAGCCACTTGGTCTCTACAAGGGAGGCCCCACCCTGTAGCCTGCTGGAGGCCAGCACTCCAGCCTCCACCCTGTGGGGGGCCTGTGGTCATCCTTCCGTGTGCCCCACATAGCACGTTTCTCCTCTACTTGCCGGTGTAGTTTATTAAGGAGTGGATCTCCATGTATTCTGCTTCACAGTGAGCTCATCGGCTTTACTGAAGGCATGCCCCACCTGGTGATCCATCCCATAAACAGCCACCAAACCCAGACACTATTGTGGATGCCAACAAGTGCTTGCTGACAGGAGCCTGATATAGCTGTCTCCTGAGAGGCTCTGCCAGTGCCTGACAAATACAGAGGTGGATGCTCTCAGCCAACCATTGGACTGAGCACAAGGCCCACAATGGAGGAGTTAAGAAAGGACCGAAGGAACTGAAGGGGTTTTCAGACCCATAGGAGGAAAAACAATACGAACTAACCAGTTCCTGCAGAGCTCCCAGGCACTAAACCACCAACCAAAGAGTACACATGGAGGGATCCATGGCTCCAACCGCATATGTAGCACAGGATGGTCTTGTCAGTCATCAATGGGAGGAGAAGGCCCGTGGTTCTGAGAAGGCTCAATGACCCGGTGTGGGGGAATGCCAGGACAGGGAAGCAGGAGTGGGTGGGTTGGTGAGCAGGGGGAGGGGAGATGGGATAGGGGGTTTTCAGAGGGGAAACCAGGAAAGGGGATAACATTTGAAATGTAAATGAAGAAAATATCTAGAAAGAAAGAAAGAAAGAAAGAAAGAAAGAAAGAAAGAAAGAAAGAAAGAAAGAAAGAAAGAAAGACCTGTCATACCAGACGATGCCTGACGCTCCAAGTGTGCCTTGATTTGTGGTGTAAAATCAGCAAGCATGTTTTGATCATAAAAGGACAGCAGTGTTCTGTGAAAGCCAGATAAATCTGAGGCAAGTGAAATGTTTAAGAGTCGGTAGCAAGACTCACCCTGTCAGGGGCAATAGCCCCAAGAACAGCTCCACGATGGCAGGTGTCACGCAGCCTCTGTGATCGGTCACCACCTTCTTTCTCAGCATGTCTGGGTAGGTGCCATAACTTCCCTCCTCCCACAGGAGAGCGGTGTTGTCCTCTCACAGAACAAGCACGTAGCAAGGCCGTTATTTATACAAAGACAGCCTGGCATGGGAGAGATTTTGAAAATATTGCTTTGGGTAGAAGACAGATTTAGCACTGGTGAGGCACATCCGGGTCTGCAAGAAACCTTGGACAGGTCTAGCAAGGCCAAGTCCTCTAGGGGACAGGACCAAGAGGACAGCGAGCTGTGTGTGTGTCCTGGGATGGGTGGGCATCCTTCTCAACCTCTGGGGCCCTGGGGATAGCTCTGCTTGGCATGGCCTAGGAGTTATCTCTAGCATGAGACACACCATCTTTCTAAGTTTCTTTTGTGGCGGTCCTAAAATGTAGCAATGGGTTCTCAGTCCTTTCAGAATACTGCCATCCCCATCCTCCATGCTAGAAGCCCAGGATTTAAAGTTCCCAAGCAAGAGAGCAGAGGGCTAAGGGTGGGACACCGTCTTCTCCTCCCTGGATGACTAGGGAGGTGGCCAGCAGAGCAGGTGGGTGGAGGCACATGCCGGAGATGGAGAGGCAACCCAGCAGCTCCCACTGCAGGGTGGGTGATTGCTCTGCCAGTGCCTTTCAGGTCTGGTTGGGTGTCTTAGGTAGTGACTTATACCCAGGAGCTTTCTTTTAATTCTAGAAATGATCGAACACTGAGCAATTCACAGAGAGAAGCCATAATTATGGAATGAATCATACAAGATTTAATAAAGATTTAACTCAAATATTTATAGGCAGAGCTAAAAATATGCTCATCCCTGCCCTGTGGTCTGAGAGTTCGTCAGGAGGGTGCATAGCGCCGAGTTGCATGTGCACTGAGCACCTGGGTGGGGCTCTCCCTCCCACCTGGCTCTGAGCAGGGGGTGGCCCTTTTCTGACTTACATCCAAGGAAGCCTCCCATCTCCCCTCATACTGGCTGCTTCTCTCAGAAGGTCCGGAGTTCACCGGGAGGTGGTGGTGGGTGCTGGGCTATGCTGAGGCCCTTGGGTGGGTGAGACACTGACTTCCATGAGCGTGCCTTTCCCCATTCGTTACAATTTTGGTCCCACACTCAGGAAAGTTGAGACACTTTCTTATTGCGAAGATCATATGCCCCAGTACAGGGGAATGCCAGGGCCAGGAAGTGGGAATGGGTGGGTTGGGGAGCAGGGCGGGGGTGGGTGGGTATAGGGGGCTTTGGGGATAGCATTTGAAATGTAAATGAAGAAAATATCTAATAAAAATGCCTTAAAATTGATTTTAATTATTATCACTATTCAAGTCTACATAATTCTGCTTTTATGCATGCATGTGTATAACACACACCCCATTTGGACAGAAGAAAGAATTAGTGGTGGTAAGGGCTGGGTTTGCCGGAAGCCATGGACAGACAGGTGGAGCCAGGCCAAGTCCTCTAATGGACAAAGCCAAGAGGACATTGGGATGTTTGTGTCCTGGGGTGGATGGGCATCCTCTCTCCTCCTCAACTTCCTCTCCCCGACAGAAACTCTCTTGTTCTGCAGGTTTCTGCATCCATGCGATCTGCACATGGTTTTATAAATCTGTAAAGTCCAGGACACATGAATGAAAGAAAAAAAAAAAAAAGCAGTAATCGCCTGTCTGAGACTGACTTAAGTCATTCAGTATTTGTGGTCCCCAGTTATAGCCAGTTTTTATTTTTTCCAAATGTCCCAACTTCATTTTTCTTTATGGCTGAGAAAACATCCTCTTATGCATATGAGCTATATTTCCCTCATCCTTTCCTTTGTTGATGGACACCTAGGTCGGTCCCATAGCTCAGCCGCTGTTAGCCGTGCTGGAAATGTTTCTGGTAACAGTCCATTGCTCTTCTGTAATCAAATGTCTCACTGTTTCACACCTGGCTACTCAGAGACACAACATGCAGATGGTACCTTGCTTGATAACCTCGGAAGTGCCCCTTTCCTGCTGCTCATGTTTCCCAGACAATTGCCCTCTGGCTTTTCAGGAGCCCTGACGAGAGTCCAGTGAGACAACTGGAGTCCAGAAGATCTGGGGTCCGTATCAGGGGCCTGGGCTGAGTTGGGAGACCTGGAAGAACTAAGGTTGGTGTGAGATCTCTCCACCCGAGTCAAGGCCAGCCTGGTATCAGTAGCTTGAACTGTCATCTCATAAGCTGTCCTGGCCTGGTGCTCCAAGAATGGCATTTAATCTCAAAGAGGAGGATAGAATTCTCTAATACCGATGCTGGGACAAATTGTTTTCTAGAAGAAGACTCTTTCTTAGCTTGCAGACCCTGGCCTCTGCTCTCTTATCGTGTTCCTACATGGGCTCTTCCCTGGGTGTTGAGAGAGCCATGTCCCTTAGGTTCTTTACCTGCAGACCCCAGTCTTACCAAGCTCAGAACCCAGCCTTCTGCCCTGACTGTCCCCTCACCTGCTCCACCAGAACTCTGCACCAGATACATGGTGATGGGGTACGACTGCAGTATCTATGTTTTGGGGGCACTGTAGACTTTATGACACTGTAGACTTTATGCTCCTACACAGATGAGAGCGCTGAAGTCAAGGGAAATCCCTCAGAGCTGAGCCCAGAAGCTCAGATCAAGAGAGACAGGATGGTTCTAAGTTGCCTATCAGAGCATGAGCTGGTGGTGTGTTTCCCATGAAGAACATTCCTGTGGGTTCTTGTCAGCTTAGCCTGGGCACTGGTGGCCCACAGAAGTGGTGTCTGATCTCAGGAGCCTTCTCTTCTTTCTCTTCTGATGTCTGATTGATGATGGTCAGGATATAGACTTCTAGAGTGGAAACGACCTTTCCGTTTCCACTCTAGACATGAGGCAGGCCATTTCTCTGTTGCTGTACGGATGATACCAGACCCCGAACCCTCCCCCCCCATCCAGCTTTAAGAAGTTGTTCCTTTGCAAGGCATAGAATCTAATTTCCCGTTATGATTTGAGATTCATAGGAATGTCGTAGACAGAGATGACCTCTGCATTGTGTTCTGGGACCTGGCAACTAGAAGACCGAGATTCTCAGGCAATGTCTGTCTTAAGGTGTTTTAAGGATAAGTTTGGACCTGGCAAGGGTGAGCTGTATGTCCAACATTGACTTCTGTTTTCACTGGGATCCAGGGACAACATGGTCTTCCAGGCAGAGGTGGCACGGGATATTTTGCTACCAGCTACAGACTTAATTGCCTCTCACTTGAGTTTGCTTTCCTTGATCCAGCTACCTTCGGACTATGCTGTTCTGGGACTTCCTGGCTGAGATCAGTAGTGGTTCTGCCTGATGCTGCTTGCATTCTAATGCTAAATACTAGCCCTCAAGATCTGGTTGCCATACTCTCCTCCCACCCCTCCACTCCCCCACCCCCACCCCAGGCCTGACTGCATCAACAAGTGATGTAAACCTTGCTCCCCAATTTAACTGGTCAGTGAAAGGCTAAAGCTTGTAATTGGGCAGGGGAGAGAGAAAGGTGGGACTTGTGGTGAGGGAATTCCAGAAAGGAGACCAAGGGAGGGGGGAACCAACGTGAGAAGATGTGGCCAGGCAAAACAGCAAGTAACAAGGGACATTATGGCTGGGAAATAAGATAAAATAGCTCCAAACCGGCCCAATCTAGGCTTATGGCTTGTAAATAAAATACCTGGATTGTGTGTCTTTTAAACAGGGTGGCTAGGGTGTTCAACTCCTTTTAAATTACCTTCTGTCCCCACCTCAGCCTTATTATCTATCTATCTATCTATCTATCTATCTATCTATCTATCTATCTATCTATCTATTCATTTCGTATGCTTGTCAGAAGAAAACAAGGAACATCAGTACACCACCTCTCACACTAGAGATGCTCCACCTCCAACATACTCAGCTGAATCTGCTGTCTCCCTGACTCTTTCTGATCTGATACAGTCGGCTAAAGCACTTCCATGTTCTCTGGGGTCTCATTTTGTCACCACTGAGGAATCCTGCAAGGTTTCACCAGGTGAGTAGAGAGGTTCCTGGGACCTCCTCTAGAGGCCCTCTCTTCACAGTTAAGAAAGATTTGGTTTCCCCTCTAGTGGGTATACAAAAAGACCACAACCACAAATAAGCCAGACCAACCCTTGCGGGGACCCAAGCACTCCTCCTCGGCAGCATGTAAAGAGCTGAGTAATTTGGCCTTACCACTTAAAAATAATGTCAGTTATTCTTTTTAAAAAAATCCTCTTCCATGATTCAAAAATAAAACATAGTTTTGTTCAGTCTTAAACATTCACACAAAACCATTTCTTCGGTTGGGGGAAAAACAAAACAAAACAAAACAAAACCAAAACAAGGCTAAATAGTTTCAGCCAAGCCGGGCATGGTGGCGCACGCCTTTAATCCCAGCACTAGGGAGGCAGAGGCAGGCAGATTTCTGAGTTCGAGGCCAGCCTGGTCTACAGAGTGAGTTCCAGGACAGCCAGGGCTATACAGAAAAACCCTGTCTCGAAAAACCAAAAAAAAAAAAAAAAAAAAAAAAAAAAAAAAAATAGTTTCAGCCAAAACGCTTTCAGAAAGTTATGAGTCACTGAGTGAAAGTTGTGCAGGGGCAGAAGGTAGGGAATGGGGGTGTTGGGGGGTGGGGGTGCTGGGGCTCTGCAGACAGTCGTCATGGAGGTACAGTGCTCTCTTTTGCTTACGTACTGGCCTGTCAATATATTCAAGTGGAAGGCTCAGGCTGTGGCTACTTTATCGGTAAATGAGATTGACACCTGTTCTATTTGGGCTATTCCACAAATGTCAAGGCATACCTAGCTCCTTCCATCTGGAACAGCAAGTCATGATGGTGCAGTCACATCATCTGCAACCAGTGGGGACAAGCATCTCCATGACCGTGACTATTCCTAAGGGAGCCATGGGAGAGCATGGGAGGAGACAGCCTGAGTCTAAGGACTTGGTGGAGAGAGCCACTCAAGGGAGGGTGAGCATGCTAGTCCCCCAGATACACCCTCCATCTAAAGGCTTCCACTCAGCACACAACAAGCCTGACAGTAAACTTCTATGACGTGGGGCTCTAGCCTGAGCTCCCTGCCCTGGGCAGTCGGCATCTTCCTTCTGTTAAGTGTGTGCTACTTTTAACAGTTATTCAGGAAGAGTTAGACATCCACTCTCTGTGGATAGGTACAGGAGACCTGGCAGAAGGACAAGCGGATGAGAAGGTGGGAGCTCAGAGACACACACAACTTCTCCAAGGGAAGGGCTCCTTTCTCTTGACAGAAGCTGGGGGCAGTTCCACATTTAGGAAATAGGACTGCATGCCTGGCCCTCTGCGGGGACACATTTCTCTCACCCCTATGCTGCAGGTGAGGCCTGTCTGCTGTCTCACTCCGTGCATTTGGAGCTGTTGGAGGCCCGTGCCACCACAGTGAATCAAGGGCATCCAGGCCCTGTAAGGTGTTTCTGTGTGTCACACTACTGTACCACACTGCCTAGGGAAAGTCACTGTCCTGCTCTGCACCCCAGTGCTCAGGAACTATGCCTTATATAAACTTGGAAGGGAGAAGCCTGGGGTAGCAAAAAGATTCACAGCCACGGTGTGCTCGGACACATGCAGAGACGCCTGAGCACACAGTCCTGGGAGCATAGCCCGCAGCCGGGCCTCAAATTCAACCTCTCCTGGGCACTGGGCTGAGTCTTCCTAAAACACTCTGCTCTCATTTTGGACCTGCTCCTGGACCCCCTAGAAGTTTCTGGCAGAGCACCAGGCATCTATGTAACACACTCAGAAAGCCTGAGCAGTAATTACACCATCAGCTCCAGCAGAGAAGAAACACACCTTTGTGATAAAAATAAAAAAAAAAATACAAACCGTTTTGCACATGAAGACTTCATTAGATATTTATCAAATAATTTAAAAAGTTGGCTCAAAACGACTATAATTTACTGTGAAGCTCCCTGATAGCCAGATAAAAGGAAGGACCGGAAGGCAGCGTTGGCCGACTTGACTCCGTTCCTTCTGCAGAGGGGCTTCCTGTGAACCACACGCATACCCATAAATGGTGTAACTCCAGGGCCACAGGTTGTGCACACCAATGAAGATGCTCAGCAGACTATCTCTGATCAGGAGACCTGGTTAGCTGGGGTCCTGAGGAGAGTGGCAAATGGTGTTCTCCACAACACGTAAGAAGTGGTTTGGTATTTATTCACCAACTAAAGGGACGGTTACTGTGTACCTAGAATGAGAATGTGGCTGGCTGTGTCTTCTGAGGGTCTTTCATGTCCCTCAGCTACCTTTTGACAAAGGAGGAGGTGTAACTCAGAGCTGAGGATAAAGTCAACATCAGGCTTTGAAGACACCTGTGTGAACAGAGGGGGTTCTGGGTATCGCCACAGACTCAAAAAAAACTGTCATCACGAAGGTTGAGCCTCATCTCTGTATTCTGGGGCCCTTGGGGGAATGTGTGCCTCTGTGTACTGACACTCTGTGAATGTGGGAAGCTGGGGAAAGGATGCTGGTTCTTGGTCTCATCTTGAATTTGTTAGGAAGCCTCCTAAGGTGTGGATATCACCAGACACTGCTAGCTGTTCAAGGAGATGAATATGAAGGCCCAACCCGCTAGCTGTGGTGGATGAATCCTTCACATTGCAGAGACATGGGGTGAACCAAGAGAGGGTAGCAGATCATTCTAGAACCCTAGAGTAAACATGCAGACTGCCAGAGTATAGACAGTGGCCCTGGTTTGACCCGGGCCTAGGCTTCCAATGCACTGAGTATACTGAGCTTCAGCGTGCAGCCTGCACAGCTTCACGAAGCCTGACCCTCTTTCCCCACACTACCATCAATTTTGCAAAGCAAACGTACTTTAAGACATGTCAAAAGTTGTACGTGTCCCAGGTGGGCCAGGGAAGAGGGAAGACTGGGGTAGAGGGAGCCAAGAATTCTCACTTGTTGATGAAAGGTAAGATTACGCACCTGGCACTGGCTGCTTGGCTGACGGCAGTGAAGCAGCGCTTTTCTCTGGCCCTTTCTAAATGTGTTTGTTATGTGGGCTTACACAGAGGTGCTATTCACAGCGGTGGCGGCGAGCCTCGCTCTCGCTCGCTATGGACGGGTGCCGGAGCCTGGGCTAAAGTAGATTGAGTCTCCTGGGAACTCCAGCCTGAATGTGGACAAGATGGCTAATATTTTAGATAAGAGTAAACATCAGGTGCCTTTTGTTGTCTAGAACCAAAGACTCGCAAGGGAATGAGAGAAGGGAAGAGTCCAGGCTGGTGAGCCCCTCATGGGTGGGACCGGGGGAATCTCTGTGTGGAATGAGCATCTAGGCAGCTCACCGATCTTGGCTTCTACCAATCACCGTGAGCTGCTCTGCACCCCCACCCCCACCCCCGGTAAGGAGATGCTGGCTCTGAAGGTCTTGGGACTAACTGGAAATACCCATAAGCCCACCTGTTACCCCAAAGACCTTATCTGCCTCTTGGTAGCTTCTCATGAACTGCTTGCTGAGTCTTTCTTCTGGACTCCAGTCTTCTATCTACAGGCCCACAGGACACCTCAAACAATGTTTCCCCTTAGCACAGTCTTTGCTCTTTCCCAACATCTCAATCTTGTCTCACCACGTGGCATCCTCCCCCCCCATCTGCCCCCCAGTGCAGTGACCCATGCCAGAGTTCTTCACAACAAATCTGGCACTCTCTCTCTCTCTCTCTCCCTCTCTCTTTTTAGAGGGTGACTCAGGTTGTTAACAAGTTGCTCGAGAACTTCCATTTCCTTCTGGATTTTACCCACTGACTTCCCTTGCTGATTAACTCTCTAGGCCATGCTAACAGTGCCTTCCAGCTGACTATGGCCTGGGATCCTTCTATGATTCCAGAACCAGAACACTTTACCAAGCACAGAGCCCCGAGAGAGGCCACTAGCACAGTGAATCCCCCTCATCTTGTTCTGGTCTTAAAGAGTGGCTATGGCCACCCTTTAGTGTGTTGCCTGCTGTTTGATCTGGGCTTCTGTGAAGCCTGCCTGCCAGCCCCTGGGGTTGCTGACAGGCTAAGAACTACTTTCCTAGAGTTGTGGGTCCAGCATAATGGAAATATCCCACCCTTTGCCCAGCATCTCCTGCTTTCCACACTAATTCTGCCCCCTGTCACCCTTATCCTCGAGTTTGGCATGGATAATGAGTGCACTGCCACAGTGGATGTGGGGCGGGGGTGGGGGTGGGCTGCGTCTCTTCAGAACTCTTTCTCTGTGTGTATGTTCTTGCAGTAGGATCCTGGGTCTTGTGAGTGTTAGATGTCTGATGTACCATCCCTTGTGCGATGGAGCCACCTTCCTGCGAAGAACCCTCAACTTGGTGAGAAGTCTCCATGCTATTTAGCATTCTCTGTAATAGAACCAACTTACAGCTCTTGCCTGTGGCTGGTGCGAGGAGCTATCCTAAAGAAAGTGTTGACAGCTCTTTGTGACTTTGATTTGCATTTTCCTGGGATGACAGCTAGTTTTAATGGTCAACTTGACATAACAATCACCTGGGAAGAGAGTCTCAATGAGGAATGATTAAGATAAGATTGGCCTCTGGGCATGCCGGTGAGGGATTTTTCTTAATTGAGTTAATTGCGGCTGAAGGTAGCAGCCCATTTCATGACTGGGTCTGGGGCTTTGTAGGGAAAAGGGGTTGAGCTCTATGCAGAGTGTTTGTTCCTTTCTCCCGGCTCCCTGCTGTGATGTGAGTGGGGGTTTCAAGTTCCTGCGGTGCAGGTGCGGGTCCTCCAGCGCTGGATGAACTGCAACTTTGTATCCTGAATCCTAAGAAGGAAGCGGTTCTCTCCCAAGCTGCTGTTTGTTGACAGCTTCCGATCTCTGTCCATTCTCCGTGGTTCACTGTTGATTCCTTATTGGGTGTCTGGTTTTTTGAACATTTTCTCCCCTTCCACAGGCTGCCCCTTTTACTGTGCTGCACCCTTTTATTTAACATAACGTCTTTTGTCCCCTTTCACTTTTGCCCCAAGAATTCCTTCCCCAACCCAAGACCCACATGCTCCCCGTCCCCCCACCCCCACATTTCCTTCTAGGCAGTTCGCTGCTTGCTTTAAGTCTCAACTCTGTGTAAGTTATTTTTACACACAGCGAGTGCACTGGTTAGTTTCTGTGGCCTTGGCAGAAACCCAGATTTATCTGGGAAGAGGGACTCTCAGCTGAGGAATTGCCTCTGTCAGATGAACCTGTGGACTCCTCTTCATAGCATTGTCCTTGATTGTTGATTAATGAGGGGGGGAGGATCATAGCTGGTCCCTTGCCAGGCAGGTGGGCCTGGGCTGTAAAAGGAAGGTAACTGAGCAAGCCAGAGGAAGCACTAGCCACTAGCGCTCCTCTCCATGGTTTCTTTGCTTCAAGTTCCTGCTTTGAGTTCCTGCCTTGGCTTACAAACAAACAAACAAACCCTTTAACCCCTAAGTTGGTTTTGGTTAGGGTTTTATTGCATCAACAGAAAGCAAACTGAAACAATGAGAATAATTTGATTTCCTTTTTCTGCATGTGAATATCCACATTTCCTGGCACTGATCATTTGAAGAGACCCCACCCCTTGTCTACCTGGGTGAAGATAGACTGTATACGTGTGGATTTATTTCTAGGCTTTTTTTTCTTTGTTTTGTATCTGTGCGTGCTTTCGGACACGTCCTTCTGTTTGATCCATTGGAGCACTATACATCAGGAAACACAATCTTCCGCAATCATCTTTTCCTTATTCCATTTGAATTTTAGGAGTTTTTGAAAATGTATTTCTGCCCAAATCTCATTGGGATTCTCACAGGAGTTGCGTGGACTTTATAGATTCCCTTGAGTGGTAGGCACATTTGAACATATAGAGTGGAAAAAATAATGCAACAATAACTCCAAAAAAACCTGTCGCTGAGAGTTTTACTTTAGTTTGTAGTGTCTAGTAGGAGCATTATCACCTGCCATAGAGCGACTCCACTTGACTCCCCGCTTTCTCCTTCAATATGTGTATCTGTATTCTCAAGCCCCACAGAGCTTCATGGTCATATATATGCATATATATGTACACACACACACACACACACACATACACACACACATTCTACAGTGGGAGGTTTTCCAGATAACTTTTTCTAAAGATATTTAGTGTTAGTAGTTTCATCTGTCACCTGATGTCTCCTCTGGTGGGATCACATCATCTTCCATTCCTGGTGTCAGGTTTAAGGACTCTAACAATTCTCACAAATCAGTTGGGACGGAGGGGGTGGGGGGTGGGAGGGGGGAGCTCTGTAACCAAATACCCCGGAGGAGTGCACAAGGGAGACTGACTTCTAAAAGTCTCCGGGTATAGGAACCAAAAGTCAGCTCACGAGCGGTTTGTTTCTGGTGTGTCAGCTTTGTCCTTAACAGGTCCTACTGTGATGTTTGTTCTGAGTATGGATGGACGGAGGAGGGACCACAGTCTCTTCCCCCTCGGATTAGCCCCCCGCCCTCTCTCTCAGTAATGGCCCTCGTCTCAAGGCCTGAACTCCAAGTATAGCTGTAGATTGTTTAGGCTTCAATATACAATCTGAAGGGAGGGAATACGGCTCAGGGGTTGACAACTCACCCCAACCCCTCCCTCTCTCTCTCTCTCTCAATTGAAAAGGGTATTCTTCCATCAACTCAATCTTGGTTGGGGTATTTGAAAGGGTGCGTTTCCAAGCCTCACATACAGATCTCCATGCCCACTCTTCCTCCAGGACGGTGTTTCCTTAATCAAGTTATAACAAGGTTTAATATCAAGTGGCCACATCCCTCCCTGTGTCCAGCTCCTGATCGTGTGTCTTTCCCCATCAACTTTGACGGGTGCTCCCTAGAAACCCTTGGGGGATTTTGATGGTCACATTCTTAAAGCTGTGAGTCAAATTGGGAGGAGGCATTCCCTTCCTTGTGGTACGTCTCCTGCTCTGTGAACACGGCATGCCTCTCTATGTGTCCTAGGCAAGTTTTCCTTGGTTTGTCCTATCAGCATTTTATAAATGAAAAAAAAATGAAATTACTATGTAGAGTTTCTGATAATTTTATTTATGAAGTATGTATCTCCTTGCCTTGAATGCCATACATGGTTTAAATTTAATCAATACATGGTTGCCATAAAAACATGATTTTTGCATGTTAGTCTTGTATATTGTTGCAATTTTTTCAATTTTTCAATTTGTAAGGATTTCCCCATTTCTTTTCTTTTCTTTCTTTTCTTTTCTTTCTTTCTTTCTTTCTTTTTTTTTTTTTTTTTTTTTTTTTGTAGATTTACTGGGACTTTTCTACCTTAACAGTTACACTATCTGCATATAGAGCAGTCTAATTTTTCCCTTCTCAGTCCAAGGCTTGTGTTTCTTCATGTTATGGTGGTTGTTGTGGCCTCAGGTGCTGTGGATGTGTACGAACATTTCTGTTTCCAACCTGATCAAGGTGAGGAAACTCCTCATGTTTACCTCTGTTTCTGTTACCACCAAATTTAATTGCAATGGTAACAGACAGCCACAACAAACACAGTGGCATAGAGTTGGGTGGCAGTAGGTTGGGGAAGTCCCTTAGTTCAGGGCCTGAAAGTATTCTGGTCAATCTTTATCCTTCACCTTCGGAATCTTACAGCATTGGAAGCCAGATTTAAACTCCTTGACTCCTGTCAGGGTGAGCTTAGCTCAGATAGTGAGAAATAGTCAATAGTTAGCTCGCACGTTTAGTTAAAAGTAGGATATAAACACCCATAGCCCACAGCCATTGGGAGGGCATCGCAGTACCCCTCCCCAGTCACTGTCACCCCAGTACCTCCCATCCCCATCATCTCAATACCTCCCCCCACCATCACCATTATCCTGACATCCCTCTCCTGTGGAGTCCCTGGTCTCTTGGTAGTGCTTGACTCTGTGTGTTCCACGTAAGGCAGCCCCGATGTAGGACTCTTGTACACTTTAAACAGTGCAGATCAGTGCATAGACGGAATGGACTCTTCTTTTGCCTCAGCAGCCAAACTTATCTATGAGTTATGAAATTCGACAGGAGTAATTGAAAACAGGTGCTCTGAATAATAGCAAGCTGACTTGTTACCTGCCTCTCATCCGGTCTATCCTTCCATGGATGTGGGATGTGGGTGTGCCCGGGGTACACACAGCCATGCTTCCTTGATAAGATCTCTTAAATTTTTCGGTCTTTCCCTTCCCAGAGCTATTAAAGAGCAGGAAACAGCGGGAGGAGGAAGGGGCAGAAGATGTGGATAATTCGTGGGCTGGAGCTTGCCCTCTCTGACTTATTGCTTAGCACAACTTGATTTTCTTATCTGTTCTATCTTCGCTTTGAGGGCAGCAACCCCTTTGCTGCACAACTCACGGCGAGGCTCTTCTCCTATGTGTCTGTTGATAAAGCCTGTGCTGCTGGAGAGCTTCCTCCAAGAGCCATACACAGTCTACCCAGCTCTACAATACTGTTTTAGATGTCTGTCTGTGGCTCAGGGACATACAGAACAGCCACAGTGGTCAGTTTTATGTGTTAGTATGTCTGGGCCAAGATGCCCAGCTGTTTGGCCAAACACAGTGTGCCTGTGGCCATGAACCATTGGACAATGCTGTGAGCACTGACCTTGTGCTGTGTAGGTGGGCCTCCACCAGGCAGCTGAAGCCTTTGGGGAAAAAGAAAGTTTCCTGATCGAGCAGAATATTTGGCCTCTGGACACACCAGCTGCTTCCTGGGTCAGTTTGCCATTCCTCCCTGTGGATCTCAGGCTTGCCAGCCCCCAATACTGCAGAAGCCAGCTCCATGATCTCCCTCTCCATCCCCAGCTCTCTTCCCTGAGTTATGTAACAACTCTCTCTTGCCTTCCATAATTCTTTGCTAGAATATGAGGCTGCCAGAGCCGCGTCAGACCATTTATGAATTCATGTTAGCTTTACCCTGCAATGAGCCATATACAAGTGTTCACAGTTCAGATGAACACGGGAAGTCTGTGGTTGCATCCATAGCCTACTTTTCTGGAGTTGTTCTCCACTCCTGATTCAAGTTCTGCTCTCTGAATAGTTGTATCTTAGTCTATATCTGCCCTTAGTCCATATCTGGCCTCTTAGTATTCCCCCTGACTCACCCTGTATAACTCAGCAACCTGTGAGCCTGCATGCATGTCAAAGAATATGCCAGGTGCTAGGCACGCCCAGGCCCCATGTCTCCACAGGAGCTTAGTCCTCAGGAGGCAATGAGAATACACAGATACTTGGCACAGCAAGAGGAAGAAGGGGACAGGTGTTGATTTGAGTGGCTTGGCATGACTTCTGTGCCTATGGAAGGATGCAGAATAGCAGAGGTGTTAGGGAGACAGGTTTTCTGAAGGTCAAATTCAGCAGGGGGGATTTATCCAGGCGTGAAGTTTAATGAGTACATGACCTGAGAATGTGTGTGTGTGTGTGTGTGTCTGGTGTGGTGTGTGTCTGTGCATGGTCTGGTATGGTGTGTATGTGTGTGTGTGGTCTGATGTGGTGTGTGTGTGTGTGTGTGTGTGTGTGTGTATGTGTCTGTGTCTGTGTGTGTCTGGTGTGGTATGTCTGTGCATGGTCCGGTATGGTGTGTATGTGTGTGTGGTCTGATGTGGTGTGTGTGTGGTCTGCTGTGATGTGTGTATGTGTGGTCTGGTGTGGTATGTGTATGTGTGGGGTGTGTGTATGTGTGTGTGTGTGGTCTGGTGTGGTGTGTATGTGTGGTCTGGTGTGGTATGTGTATGTGTGGGGTGTGTGTATGTGTGTGTGTGTGTGTGTGTGGTCTGGTGTGGTGTGTATGTATGGTCTGGTATGGTGTATGTGTGTGTATGTGTGTGTGTGTATGTGTGATCTGGTGTGGTGTGTATGTGTGTGCTTGTGTGTGTGGTGTGGTGTTAGTGGTAGTAGTGGTGATGATGGATAGTATGTGTGTGTGTGTGTGTGTGTGTGTGGTTTTAGGAAGAGGGCAAGTGTAAGGCATTGCTGTGCCTGTGGTCATGGTCCCAGTGCAGTGGTAGTTAATGTAGAAAAAATGGCTGCTTCTATGGTGTGGATTCTTGCCCTGCTCTGCCTATGGCTCTTAGGAAAGGTACTCAGTGGAGAAGAAGGACAAATGAGCTCACTGCAAGTGAAGAGCAGCTCTGGAAAGAGGGAGAAGGCTTTGAGAAAGAGGAGCTAAAGCCATCCGTAGCGCCCTGGCTCCAGAGATGAGTTGGGCCAATGAGCTCAGTCAGAGCTAGGTCTCAGGGACCTGGGCATGGGCTCTATCAATGAACAGCTATGGTCAGGCTTGGCATGACTAGGGTGCTGCAGGGCGCCCAGGGGTTTGTTGTTTTGCTAAGAACAGTCCTGGAGCCAGTGGCCAGTCTGGGAGGAAAGACCACAGGGAACAAGGAGTATGAATACCCCCTGACCTCCAGGCAGGTTTGAGATGGTGCTCAGGCCAAGATGGCAGCATTCCCACGGCTTCTGTGTTGCTGACCAAGGTAGCCAGCTAAGCCTTGCCCAACCCGTCTAACAACATTTGAGCTTGGCTGGTTTTCTCTAGCTTCTGAGGTTTGGGCTGAGCATGATAAAGTGGTTGCTGGAACATGGGGATACCGACCCCAGGTCTTCTGATGGGTGTGGGCAAAGCTTCCTAGAATCCTACTTAGAATTCCCAGGGTTATAGATGCTGTAGGTAAAGCTAGCAAAGTTCATCACAAAATGAGAGAGAGAGAGAGAGAGAGAGAGAGGAAGGGGAAGGGGGGAGAGGCAGGAAGTCTAGCTACTTATATCATTGTGTTTGGTGGAAATGGAACTTAATGCTTACTTACTGCTTGGAGCAATGGAGTCACGTGACTTCCAAGTTGGGTCCAGTGTGCCTGCTCTGCCAGCTGTCTCTGTTGGAATGGGCAACCTTTCTCTTCGTTCCTAGTTGTGTCTATCAGAGGGGGTGTTTGTGCAGCTGTTTTTCCAGAGCTGTAGATCTGTGGGGACAGCAGGTGAGAGGGGGAAGGACAGAAGGTTCTGACTTAGCAGTCCGTTTCATTTTAATCAGCATTCTGAACATTGATTTTGTGTTTGTGTGGCATCTATGCATAGGTGGCATAAGCATGCTGTGGCAAGAGTGTAGAGGTCAGAGGACAGTTGGCAGAAATCAGTTTTTCCCCTCTACCATGCGGATCCCAGGGATCGAACTCAGGACGTCAGGCTTGATGACAAGCACCCTTACATGCTGTGCCATGTAGCTAACCCCGTCCATTTCATTTTGAAGTTAAGAAACTCTCACTGCCCTGAATAGCCCAATCCAAGTGCCATATTTTTTTATGTACATTTTTTAAAAAAAAATCTAATTAAATACCATTATCCCAGTCTTCTGGTTCCTTCCTTGCTATTAAGGGAGCAGTACCCCCAATGACCAGATGGCTTCCTGAACTCAGAGTGACATGGGGGACTCTCTAGCTCAGGGGGGCTTCCCTGTCTCTGCCTCTGTCTGGAGAATGTCCCTGAACACAGGTTGCTGGCCTTGTCTGAAAAGTGACCGTGCACAGATTCTCTCCAAAGCTGCATAACCAGGCACACGAGTCTCACGCTGGCTTCCTGACTGACTTCCTGACCGAATGATAATTAGGTGCTGTGTTATAACCAATCAGCCCTTCCCATTCACCTGATGTTATGACCAACTGACCCCTTTCATTTGTATCCCTAAAACAGCCCTTATATACCCTATCCCTGAAACGATAGAGTAGGCTTGTCTCACGGGGGCGGTCTGTGGAGGTCATTCTGTCATACTCGCGGTTGTCTAAATCCTGCTCTTCGTCTCTGCATCCTTGGTCCTCTCAGGCTGGTAGCCAACAGTCTCCAAGGAGAAGGGGGTCGGCACACTTCCTATCCTCCCCAAGGACTCCCAGACTTCCCCCTAAATCTATAGCCTCCTCTCTTCAACCATGGATGTTAGATATAGGTGAACACATAAGCAAATGAAACCTGCCGAGCAAGTCAGTGTTGCCTGCATGAGGCCAGAGCACGTGGTATTGGATAACCAATCAGGGGCTCATCCCTGGGGGGGGGGGAGAGATTCAGTTCCCCCTTTCTGAAGGTTTTAATCGACCCCATCTAGAGGTGAGATTTCCCCCTTCTAGGTTGGAATGGCAGTTGTTGCTGGATGGTGTATAAGCAGTCGTGTCATTCAGATGTCATGGGTATCCCTTTCCTGACTGTGGTAGTTTGAGTGAGAGTGGTCCTCGGAATCTCCTATGCTTGGGTGCTTGGTCCCCAGTTGCTGGAACTGTTTGGGAAGGATTAGGAGGTGTGTCATCACTGGGAGTGGGCTTTGAGGTTCCAAAAGCCCATACCACCCCAGTTCATGTTCTCCTCTCTTAACATAACTTGCCTTGGTCATGGTGTTTTATCATAGCGATAGAAGAAAAACTAATACAATATCACAACTGGAAGGCACCACCCCACAGCAGAATTTTTGGTCCTCTGGCTTTCACGGTCTCTCTCCCCTCTCTTCTGTGATATCCCCCGAGCCTTAGATCCAGGCATTGTGGTGTAGCTGTGTCAGTTGGAACTGGGTACCAGTCAGGCGTTCTCTGTATCTTGACTGGTTGTGGTTTTCTCTAATAGTCTCCTGCTGCCAAGAGAAGCTACATTCCTGATACCTGAGAGCTACATTGTCTGTGGGTATAAGGATAAGTATTTAGAATGCACTTATGAAATTTTTATACAGGTTTCTGAAAATGGTGGTAGGCTCCTATATTTTGAGTAAGTCCTCAGTCTGCCTCTCTCCCCTCCTTGCTTCCCTGCTTTGCCAATTCTTCCTCTAGTGCTTTGTTGTGGTCCTGGTTAGGCCACTCCTCTCTTCGCTTTTTGTGCCTTGCCTTTTATATGCACCGAGGAGGAAGACTGGGGGTGTTATTCCCCCCCCCCTGTGTTGCTCTCTCTGGGGGCACACAGCACATAGGTTCTGGCTCCCATGTTCACTGGGTATATCTTCAAGGGCCTGGAGCTCCTGGAACCTTTTCATGTTTGAGAGGTATTAGATGGGTTAAGTCCTAGCCTCAATCCCCTCAGGACTTGCTTCCATTCTTGCTCAGCCAACCTCAGGACCAGCCTCCTTGTCAACCCAGCCTAAGGACTCCCTTTTTCCTGTCTTCATGGGAGACATACCTTCAGAGGAGGAAAAAAAAAAAAAGTTTTAAAACGGTGAAAGAAATACCGATTGCCGAGAGTCCTCTGGGGCAGCGTGGACCACACAGTAAGAGTTTATATGGACAGAAAAAACGGTGTAAGAAGATACTCTATTAAAAAGAGCTCTCCATTAGCCTCCAGCGATTCTCTCTTGTCCGCCCAGCTCTCTGACCCAGCTGCAGCAGGACAGAATTCCACACACCCTCAGGGCCTTCATCCCCCTACTTCCCCACCCTTCTCTGAGCATTAAGATGTATCTCAGATTTAGATTTAGACAAACCACCTCATGCCTAAGCTGCCTGGCAGTGGAAGCCCATGATGGGAGAAGTACCCCCCCAACCCTGCACTGCTGCGTACCCCTTAGACCACACACCCCTTATGCAGCCAGCCATACTTCATTAGCTCACTCTGATTTGTCTTCAGAACCAAGCATGTCTCTCTGCCTCCAATCCAGGAAGCTGAAACACCTTTGGTCCTGGCTACTCTGCCTCCAACCTTTCTAGTATCTTTCTGTCCTTAGAAAAATCACAGAAGAAGTTCGGTTCATCATACCCAAAGGAAACCACGTTCCTTCTTTAATTCCTTTAAGGCAATTTAGCCTTGAGAGTACTCAGACTAGAGATGCTTATGGCTCCAGAAAGGAGGGCAGAAGGGTAGTCTTCTACATCTTGTGAAGCTGTCTCTTTATATGCATCCATTGGTGCTCAGTGTCCCAGGCTCACACACCATCTGGGGCGGATTAGTGCAGAGGCAAGCACAACTGCACAGGAAGAGTGGCCTAGTACCTGCCTGCTACCTCTAGCCCCACCCTCTACAGTAAGTTCCTTGTTTGTTCAAGCACTTGGAGCCTGCCTCCTCCATAACCAGAATTACTCATTCTTTGACATGTGCCAACTTCTTCAGAGCTTTCTGAACGTAACACCAGTTATGACCCTCATTGTCGCAACATCTTCAGCAAAGTGCACTTGGGTGCTCGGGACACAAGACATCTGTTTTCAAGGAGACCCATGAAGATTCATCTCAACTTTCTGCTAATAAATGGAGTTGTGACTCCATGCTACAGTTTTTCATTTGAGCACAGTCCAAGATGTCAAAGATCCCCTCACATGGATGGGGAAACATGGCAAGCTTTGCAATATATTTGATCTACTCAGTTTCTAGTGGGCTGCTGGACTTCCTGGGAGCCTTGAGCCTCTAAGTGGACATGACTTGGAAAAATGGTCAGTATGAAAGTACAGTTGGGATCACTTAGCCAAAAAAGAGAGTCTTGAAGTCTTGAAGTGGTTAGAATAAACAGAAATAGCCATGTGTAGGGTGTTCACCTTTCATGCCAGCACTTATGAGGCAGAAGCAGGCAAATCTCTATGAGTTTTAGGCTAACCTGATCTACAAAAGGAGTTCCAGGACACCCATGGGTGTTATATAAAGAAATCCTGTATCAAAAAGGGGGGGGAGACTTATCAGAGGTAATTTTAAGTCTATTTATTCATTTTTAGGACTTTGTAGACTTTAAGCATTTTCAAGTTTTTAAAAAACGTTTCAAATTTATTGTCTATCCAGAAATGATTGGAATTTACATAATACTGTTAAGTATAATGTTATTTAATCTGCCACTATGAAAATTAAAATATTCCTAATTAGCTCATGACATAATATTCTCTTACAAATAAATATCTTTTACGGCCATCCCCACCTTGTGAATATTAAAACATGAGGGAGTGAGCCACAGAAAGGAGGTGTCCATATGCTCCTAGAATGACAACCTGCAGGACAGAAGCTCCAAAAATCCAGATGCTGTGATTCCACTGGAGAGGCGTATAACCCTTGGCTGTGGGACAGACAGACAGACAGACACACACACACACAGAGATAGAGGCAGACAGGGAGACGGAGTCATACATACACAGAGAAAGACATAAAGAGTGACAGAAAAAACTCAGAAAGAGAGATGGAGCCAAAGAGACTCTTGTTTCTGTGATCTTGGGTCTTGGTGGATTTTACTAACTCGGGAGCTGATGTATTCTGCAAGTGTCACCTCCTGACAGACGCTGTTCCAGGAACAGAAAGGCAGATCTTTCATAGAGCCTGGATATTGACAGTAGTCCTCAGAGGGCGTTTTGCACATTCACTAGGATCCATTATTTAGGTTGAGTGAATCACCCATCCACTTTCCCAGGACTGTGCCCTTTCTGCAGGCCCTGGCATCTGTCTTCAGTGCTGCAGGGACAGATCTCTCTGGAAGGTGAGGATTCTGCCTGTGGCTTTGTGAGACAGAGCTTTCTTTGGAAACATTAAGTTGTGAAATACTGTGCTGGAGTTGAAGAATCATCAATAATTCAGAAACAACCACAAAAAGTGCTTTCTGTTTGTTTTGAGGTAGACCTCAAACAATGCGCAAAAGAGTAAGTCAGCGAGTGCACGACCGTGTGCGCATGCCCACAGATTCCCCTGGATGAAGGGCCTACAGTTGCCATCATTCCCCAAAGGACTTTGTGACTTCAAATCATAAAAACTAAGCATCTCAGGCTAGGCTGTGGCCTGAGCCTTTCCTAGTCTCTTCGAAACCTCTCTTCAAGACAGAAGAAGACCCCATCGAGGTGAAGCCAAGTTAGGAACTGCTTCTGTGTTGCCAACCTTGTGGCTCTGGGCACATCCTGTGACCTCCTGGGCCCTTTATCATTGCTGATAGGAGACTACCTTCAGAGTTCCTTGTGGGAATTGACTTAGCTTGTAACACGATCATGAACTATTATATCCATAAAATCGATAGGAAGTGTTGACATGGAATCTGTCATGTGAAGGACACGAAGGCTTGTTTACATGATTGAACACAGGACAAATCCAAACTCTAGCACATACAAGAAACTAGAGCAGTGGCCCTATCCCCTGCCAATCTCTGTCAATGTCTACTCACATATGCTAACAGCAGAATCTGGAGCTGAGGAACCTGGGCAAAGGCTAGGGGTGGATCCATTCGTTAGGGCAGCAATAAAGGCCCATCAAGGGAAAACTCCTGGTCAAGCCGATAGATGCTCTGTCCTGTGCTGAGCCAATCACCTGGCCAAGGGACCACTCTTAGGAAGGCAGGGCTCACCATAAGCCCGCTAAAGAGACCGGTGAAATACTTTTTCCTTCAAGAAGACTCTGTACATAGACTTCACAGAATCCCCACTCCTAATGTGGTAGCTTACAGAGTGGTAGCAAGACGGCTTCATATATCTTCCCACTTCTGAATCCCTCAGAAAAGCATAACTTTTCATTTTCACAGGCTCTATCCATGCTCAGACCACACTTTCCCTAATGCCTTGGGCTTTCCCATCTTTCTTTAAAGCCCCCCTCCCTGCCACATGACTGCTTGTCCTTTCTATGTCTGTCCTCTATACTGGCTCACAGAGAGCAATGTCCCCTCTTCTCTTCTTCATTCGTGTCCTCCAGGCAGCTGCTAAGGTTTACAGCTGGGGTGTTTCCCTTTTAATCTCTACTAAAATTGTCTTCGGACTTCTGTTTGAGTCATTCTTAAATTCTTCTATTAATGAATCTAAGAGCCAGGAGAGGAGACCCCAGTTTCCCTAAATATCCCAGGGACTGAAGCTAGCACAATATAGGAAGAGGTAAAGACAGGCCAATAAGAGGATAGATACTTCATAAACCCTGGACATTTATACAGAATATACCCAAGGGAAGCCAGGGAATCTCTGAAGATTTCTCCACTTAGGATTAAGTAGAAACCAGAAGCTGGTGGGTGGCTGTGATGTGCATCATAGGCACAGTGGTCAGCTGCTTGCTCCAATCCAGCCTCCAAAGGAGAGTCGAGGGAAACCTTGGAAGTCCCAGAACAAGAAAAGGACCTTCGACTCTTCTTGTGTTTTGCATGCTGGGGAGTTGGGAAAATGTCTGACACTTTTTTCTTTTACTGGCTAAATACCAAGAGTAAGCCAAAAATTTATGGTGAATGGCCTCTTCACCAAGAGCAAAAAGACTTCCCAGTTTAACACAGTAAAACAAGGAAAGGAAAACAGAGCTGATGGCCAATGAGAGTCTGTGGAGAGACATGTGGGTTCAAGACGATCCCACAGGGGCTGACCTGTTCTCTGCCCATCTTCACTGTGACTCTCACTAATGACAGAAATGTAAACTTGGGGTCCACAGGTCACATCCAAAAGCAGGCCTGCCACACTTACTGCCTACGATCGAGAGCTCATTTCCAGGAGGAGGGGATATGTTTTCATTCCTGTAGGGATGTCTCAGACCTTCGCGCTGACTACTTCCTGCCTTAACTTTGAAGGAAGTGGCTGACACATAAAACCATTTCTTAGTGGTTTTAATAAATGTTCTATTTCTCCCCCCCCCCCACACACACAATGGGAACTGGTTAGCTCTCCAAATTTCACTTTGAGTATCTTTGAGAACACAGAACTTGGCTTTTGGTCCACATGTTAGTGCCTCCAAATGTTAGAGGGTCTCTGAAGGCTCCAACCCTTCTCATCTGTCAGTGTCTTGGAAAAGCGTGTCGTTACACTGATCTTCCTGGAATCCCAGAGGACAAATGAAAGATGTGCTGCGATTCGAGGGCTCAGGGCAGTGAGTGCCAAGGAGCTGTCTTCTGCCTTCCACGTCTCCAGGGGATGTGATAGACTTGCCAGAGTTCCAAGTTCGGACATCTGGACTCGGCCCCCGATTTCGTGGCTGGCTAAGACATACAGCCAGCTATTTGTTTTGTTTCTCATCTGTAAAATGGGAGCAAATGAAGCCTGCTACTTGCTGGACACTTGCGTGGAAGAGAGTAGACAAAAACTATTTTCAGACTTTGAGTCCCAAGAAGACATTTCAGCTAGTAATTTGCACCCTTGAAATAAAAGGTAAAAAAAAAAAAAATGTTTTTTTGTACCAAATACTTCTTGAATGTACTGATTTCCATCATCATCATCATCATCATCATCATCATCATCATCACCACCACCATCATCATCACTATTATTGTAGAAGATAGAAGTACACAACATTTGTTTCTTTTTTCTTTTTTTATTTATTTCAATGTATATGTTATTTGCTTACTCAGTCACGCCTGACCCTGGGCTGAGTCTGACCCTGAAGGGTTTTGCTACGGTGTTCCTCCATGTCCTCAGTGTAGGAAGAGTGTTGAAGGTTTCTTTCAGCAGCCATCTCTAGAAGGTTCTCTTTCCCTGCGTGACGTGAGAGTTCGTTTCCTGAGGAGACACAAGCAAGGTCCACCCCTCCTCAAAAGGCCCCAATGGCAAAACAAACTAGGGTTCCATGGGGAGTTCAACATGGGGAGATAATGAGCTTATTGTGCTTACTAACATGCATAGGTGAGGGGTTTACTGCGGGAATGGGATTAATGTCAGAGCATCCATAGCATAGCTTGGATGATGGCTTCCACACCCACAGAGATGGAGCCCCTCTGGATGAATTTGTCCCAGCTCATGAACTCAAGTACCTCCAGAGGCCCCTAAGGCCAACTACTATTAGGAAGCACTGCATGAACACCTGGCGCCTGAGGCACCTGAGGTGAGGTCCGGGCATACTTCCCATTCCTTCTCTCCTCCATCGAGGGAAATGTCAGTGGTCCCCAAGCCCAGTCCTAATGACCTCCTAAACATAAGCACAGCCCATCTGATGACGTTGGGACCATTTTGCTTGGTTGACCTCATTCTTCTGGAGCTCCAGTCCTGTTTTTCTCCAGAGAAACCCCGTGCTGGGCTAGGGCAGGGTAGCTGATTTCTGATTGGTCTCCGAGCTCCCAGGAATCTCCAGAGCAGCAGAGGAGAGAGAAGTTAGAGGTGAGCTTGCTGTTTTGCTCCCTACAGAGAGGCCCTGACAAGTCAATTGATTCTTTGTTCTCAAAAGTCTTCCCAGTTGGCTTTCTGCATGAGGTAGAATTAGGGCCTTTTCCTGTGAAGCTACCAGCCAGGGCTAAACTATTTCTGCAATTGCCCTCCTTTTTGCAGGACCTGGTGTGCAAAATCCCCTTGGTTTCCATCACAGTCAAAAGCCTACTCAAATGTGCTTGCTGCGGAACACCTGAAATGCTTGCCTAAACTGCTTAAAGCGGCCACATCAATGTGTGAGCTCACCTTCCTCTAAGTTTGCCCAACTCAAGGAAGTCATCTGCCTCACGGAGGATCTGTGTTCAGACCCCTCCAGTTCTCCGCATTAACCTGTGGAAAGATGCAGGACTCCGTGGTGTTCTCAGAGGCCCTACCGAGGAGCCAATGACCACTTAGTATCTCAGAATGCTACCTTCTGGTGAATGTAAAGCCACAGGCGAGTCAAGGCGCAGTGGGGACCCTCCAAGGCGAAGACAGAAGGCGCCCTAGGGCAGGAGGGTGGGGCTCAGTGCATCTCGTGGAGCCTGTGTGAGTGTGCATGCCTGTAAGGTGTGCCCTTGCATGTGCTTGAAGGAGGCGTGCAAACAGCACCAAACACAAGCTTGCCTAGTCCTGGTAGCCTTCGTTGTCTCCTTCACAGCCCTGCGCGCCGGGCGGCCCCTGCGCGGGCGCGGTGGCTGAGGGAGGTGGGGCAGAGGGAGGAGATCTGCGGGCGGGAGGGCGAAGAGGGCGGGACAGGAGGATCCGGGGAAACTAGGGCTATTTGACAGCAGCAGGGGCAGCCGAAGAGTTCGAGGAGCGCCGGCCAGAGCGCACGGAGGGGCCGTGCGGTCTCCACCAGCGGCCATAGGACCGCGGAGCAGTTCTAGCCCGCTCACCCGCACATTCGCACACCGGATCTTCGCCGAGTGCCAGGGCGCAGCGTGTGGGGCGTCTGCCTCGCTTGGTCCCCTCCAGCGTCACCATGCTGCCGCCACAGTTGTGCTGGCTGCCGCTGCTCGCTGCGTTGCTGCCGCCGGTGCCCGCGCAGAAGTTCTCGGCGCTCACGGTAAGTCCCGGGACGCGCCCCCGCCTTTCTCTGTTGTCTCTCACTGAGAACCCACTTTCCCCTCTGGGACAAGGCTCCGGGAGCAGGTGGCCCGGCAGTCTCCAACAGGTGGGTCCGGAAGAGTCCCACGGCGTGCGTGTCCAGGGTCGATAGGTACTCTGTATGTGAAGGGCTGCTGGTCCTACTAATCCAGAATAGAAGGGAGTTGACATGCGGGAGTGCCTGGAGTCCCCCACGTTGGGTTGGGTTGGATGGGATGGCACAGGAACAAGGATCTGGGCTACCTTATGCACCTCAGCTCTTTCAGGGCGAACTCACCGGGACTGGGTGCCCACCTTGCCGACGCCACCGACGGGCTATCTTCGTCTCCAGCGCCATGAGGACCCCTTGTCCTCCCAATCCCCTTGTGGGAGAAAAAGGGGCCGCAGCCCATGTGTTCCACTTGTGGCGGAGCATCTCAGAGAACCCTTTATTGAGAGGAAGAAGCAGATATAACATTGAATTAAAAGAGCGCGTTTCTTTAAAAAAAAACAAACAAAACAAAAACAAAACAAACAAACAAAAAAACAACTCACAGAGGAGGGTCAATCTGGAGCACAGGAGGCATAGAGGAGCGCCCCATGTCTCCTGGGTCCTTTCTTCAGGGGCAGGATGCTGTGCGCGCCAGGGCGCGCTCCCGAGCGCGCGTGGCACTGTGGTTGACCGCTCTAAGTTTGTCTCTCTTAGTTGCAGTACTAGCTTCGCCAAGGCGCGAGGTGAGGTGCCAAAAGCCGCGCTGTGGATGGGGGCTGAGCGCGTCTACCTCGGGCCAACACAACCGCGGCCACTCCTGCAGGCTGGTGTCTGCAGAGCCCCGGCGGGCAGCCCTTCTGCGGCCCGCGCGCTAGGGAGCCCATAATTAATGCAATCTGCAGAAACGAAAGCGTTCCACTTAAACGTGTTTTTGAACAAGTGCTTAAGAAAACACCAAGGTGGTGAGCAGGCTCCTGTGGAGAGGGGTATTGGAGTGGTAGGTGCCCTGGGGAGGGTGCTTAGCCTATGGAAAACCAGGGCTAGCCCAGGAGTCGAAGTTCTTTGAAAAAGTGAAGCAAGCTGGCCAGCCTGTTGCTTTTTCTTCCCCTCTCCCTGTTTCTTAGCAGCTTGAAGGGGGGAAGATTGAGTGAGTTCATTGTTCATACCTAAAATTCTTCTGGGGGCAGTCTTAGGGCCCTGCCTTGTGTCTCATGAGTGACTGATAGATTAGAACCATAGCTGGAAACTGGAGGGAGTTTTCGCTCCCTCAGTCTTGCCCTACCCCAAAGAGCCTGAAGGGATGACATGCATGCATTCATATATGAATGTGTGCACAGATGCTCATGTATGTACAGAGCTCGTGCACACATGCCGAGTACATTTTAAAAGTCCCCTGGGAAACTGGCCAGTTCTCAAAGGGCCTTAGCACCATGAATCTGAGCTCCAAGCAGCAGACTTCTGTAATCACTATACATTTTCTAAAAGTATCAAGTACACATGTCTCAACCCCTGCGCTCATTCATTCTCTCTCTCTCTCTCTCTCTCTCTCTCTCTCTCTCTCTCTCTCTTTCTGTCTCTCTCCCTCTCCCCTTCCCTCCCTCCCTCCCTCTCTCTTTTTCTTTCTCCCTCTCTCTCTCTCTCTCTGTGTGTGTGTGTGTGTGTGTGTGTGTGTGTGCAAGATTGGTGAACAGGACAGATTTTCTTTGCTTGTCCTAACCCTTCTGGAAACTTCTTGCTTTCTTGCTTTCCCCCCTTGATCTCTTTACACGGTTGCAAGGGTTTCCTGGGCTCCGTGGGTGCCAGATGCTTGTGGGGTCCCTTTACGGGAGCTGGGAGTTGGTCTTACACCATACAGGAAGTGCCCCATTTACCGCACTCCCCAAGAACACTTTGTCTTAAAATCACATTAACACATAAAATGCTGCTTCTTTTGCATCCCGGAGAAATATTTAAAGCTATAAACTATTTGTCAGGATTCTTCTCTCCTCCCTGCCACCCCATCTAGGAAACGAAGACCGTGGTTGCAATGGAAAGTACTTCAGATAATCATCGAAGTTTGAGTGATCAGTCACTGGGAAATGTTAGATGTTCTGAAGTTTTCTAATGTGGTTGCTAATCTCCTTTCGAGTTACCTTCTGTCCATTAGAGACGCCTTTGGGTTCCTGAAGGCTAACCTAGAGAACGGGCTCCTATGTACAAGGTTTCTATTTTGCCTCTAGTAAATGACTGAAGTGTTAGTTTGCAGAAGTGCATGGGACTCAGTTCTTAAGGGTGTGTGGAATTCAATTCATAGAAACAAATGGGCCTCTCAGTTACAAGAGGATGTGGGACTCGCAGTCCGTGGGGATGTGTGGGGGCCAGGTTTTTTCTTCTGGATGGGTGTCTGATCTTACGCAAGTGACTGAACCTCTTTGGTCTTACTTATAGAATGAAGACTACCCAGCATGCCCTAAGTGTTAAAGGTAACGTTTGATGCGCTCAGGCTGCAGTCACTCTCCAATCCAGGTTACGGTCTGGAAGGGAGTTTAGAAGCCATAGCTGCCAGCTCTTACACTGTTGTGTCATTAAGGGGTATTTGGATATTAGAGCAGATTCCTTGCCTGGCTTAGATGAGAGAAATCATGTGGGCTGTCCAGTACGTTCTCTGCTTCCCTTTGTCCTGCCCATTTGTTCTGGAAATGAATAAACTGATTCACCTCTTGGGGAGGAAGTGTGCACGGACAGAGCCAGCCTGTGGATTTTTCCACCCTTCTCGTGGCCTGGTTGTGCACAGATGTTAGCGTTCTTTCCAGTGAGTGGAGTGAGGTGAGGAGATGCGGGCATTCTGCTGTGTGCTTTGTCATTTTCAGCTTGGGTCTTTGAAGGGAAGGAGGGTGATGGGAAGACAGCAGTTTGGACGTGTGGATGCAGAAGAACATCACTGATGATCATCAGTCCATGACAGGATGTGCTGTCGATGATCATGTTTCCTCCTGCACTTGAGTCATGGTACAATGGAGTGTATGGACCATGATGCTGTGACACCATAGCCCTCAGTCTGAAGAATCAACAGTGATCACATTTTCCTTCCTCTTCTGGCAACACTGTGTCCGAGGCTCTGTGAAGAAGGTCTCCGAAACTGGGGGAAGGAGGAGGGAACTAAAAACAAGGTTTCCTACTAGGAACTCATTTACACAATCTCTAAACCTTTAGTTCTGATTTGAAATGAAGATTGCGAATAGCTTCAAGCCTGACTAAGGCAACCTGGATACCTGTGGGTTACAATAACTCAGGGGTTTAAGGGATCTTGTATCCCGGTGCATCTTTGGCTCACCCAGGATGATTGGATGTGGAGGCCATAAAGACTGGCTGTGGTTTATGAGGCTGGAGGTGAAAGGGAATGTGTACAGGTTAAAAATTTTATTAAAAGACACATGATTTCATATATAGAAGCACAAGCTTACAGTGAGAACATTCCATTTGTGCTTTGAAGCTAAAGAAAATTGAAAGGAGAATTTCTCTTTGTGAATGAGTTCATTTACAGGGGAAGAAACGTCCCACCTCTGTGTGGGGAGCAAGGGCCTGTCACTAATTGTGTGTCTTCAGACTTTAAATATCCATACATATATGAAATATTAGGCTATAGCCCACATGAGGAAAAGGCTCAGAATATGAGTTATCATTGTATTGAATTCTAATTTCACATGGATTGAGACCAAATTACTCCAAGTGAGGACCATGGACACAGTCTGCCATGATTTCACAGCTCCCGGCTGAAAATCAAAAGGCAAAGGCTCTTTGGAATTGTATGTAATTCAGTTCAAATAAAGAGCATGGCATAAAGATGTCAACTCACATTTGTATTTTAGATTTAAAAAGGAATTTCAGTGGGAATGTTATATTATAAAGTCTGGCCAAATTAATTAGATTTTCAACATCAGGAAGGTCACAGGATAACTTCACTTTGATGATGAAAGACAAGAACATTCATATACTTATTGTGCTGAACCCAGTGTGGCTTACTGTAAAACTGTTGTAGGGTATGTGCAATGCATTATCTATCCATCCATCCATCCATCCATCCATCCATCCATCCATGTCTCCTTCACCCTCTGATAACATCATTACTTTCTTCTTGCTCTCGGTCTTACTTTCTCCCCCATCCACAGTTACTCAATAGGGCCCTTTGCTTCTCTTCTCATGATCCTGTAGTACTTCTCTTACCTTTCCCTCCGGGCCCTCATGGAAGGGAGTTCCCAGTCTCTGTCCTTCACAGTCTTACCCCTGTGTCCCTGGACTGGTGTCTGTAGTACTGGGAGCTTCTCAGCAGGATGGGACCCTAAGCTCTTCTCATCCCCAGATCCTGGCACTGACAGGAAAGATTCTCCTTCTCGTTGTTAGAAATGACCTCTAAGCCAGGGAGGACTCTGAGGTCCCGTGGAGGTGGAGGACAGTCTAGTGAGTGCTTTTCCCCAAGGGTCATCCTGTGCCTGTCCTGGAGTTAGGGACTGTAGTCGCTGCTTAGGGAACAGATCCCTAAGTTTGTTGGCAACGACCAAAAATACAATCGGCATGTAAAAGGTTGCTCCTGCGGATTTGGGTGTTTTGTCTTTTAGATCCAGTAACCAAGTCAATAGGAGCAAGGAATCCACTTTGAGCTCCAGCTGGGTGCACAGCGCAGCGCTTGAGCTTGAGCTTCCTTTTGAGTTGAAGACAGTTGTCAGGTACTCCAGGACATGGCTTCTTCTGGTCAGTTCACATACTGTCACAAAGGACCAGGAAAGCAGGCAGGTGTCTCCAGGCTGAGACCCCAGTGTTGGTGCCAAAGAACCAGTGATCAGTTCATGATCATGAGGGCTGGGTTCTGAAGGAGCAATGCACTTGTCCACAAGCTCCAGGGCGGTCTCTCTCTCTCTCTCTCTCTCTCTCTCTCTCTCTCTCTCTCTCTCTCTCTCTCTGAGTGGGACTAAGAAGCCCTTCTGTGAGCTCCAGGAGGACTATGCTGGCCACGCCCCTTTGGTCCCACAGGTGTGTGCACACCTGCTAGCTTTTCATGCCTTCATGAGGAGCTCGAAAAACTAGCAGATGTGTTGGCAGCACTTGGGGCAACAATGGGAGTGTGTGTTGCTGGACTAGTGGATAATAGGTGGTCCTCACTCCTAGCTTCAGGGTACCAGGGCCGTGGATGTGAGGTAAGAGGGGTGTCTCTGTGTTTAGTAGACAGATCTTTCGGAGTCTTTTTCCAACTTCATTACTTTATTGTGCTCCGGTTTTACATGTTGTTATAGGTATACTACATGACTAAACCTCTAGTCCCAATGTTCACGGTTCCTCACCCAATCCTTCTTCCGTTCTCTTTGGCCACACCCATCATGGGCTTGCTTTTGCCTTATGGACTCTTGCGTCTGTCTTGGTCTCTGAGGGTCCCACAGACTCCTTCCCCTTCCTGTGGCTTCCATCTCCTTACAGGCACCAGATGGTGCTTACAACATTAAGAACATTGTGCCAATCTTAACTAGGGAGAGCCCTCAGCACAGACATGTCTCGCCTTTATGCACCTGGGAGAGATCAAGTAAAAGTAAAAAAAGTTTCATAGGATAATAGTTATCTCTTCTGATAACCATTTTGATATGAAATATGGATTTCACCATCCAGGTGGTGATGGCACACACCTTTAATCCCAGTACTCGGGAGGCAGAGGCAGGGAGACCTCTTAGTTGAAGACCATCATGGTCTACATCGTGGTCTACAGAGCAAGTTTTAGGACAGCCAGGGCTAGCCAGAGAAACCCTGTCTCTAAACAACCAACTAACTAACCAAATAAACCAATAAATAAGCAAATAAATAGAGATTTTTTAATAATGAAGAGAATTCTATCTATTGCCTATAATTCAGAAAATAATTCTAGATGAAATTAACTAAAAATGTTCAAGTGTGCAGCTTAGTTTTGATTATCGATTAGTTCCTTTGACGGAGGGTGTGGAACTGTTTAAGTTTTCTCCTAAGCACAATTAAACATTTTAAAATTTGGCTTTTAAGGGCTGAGGGGGTGGCTCATTTGGTAAAGTGTCTGCCTTGTAAGTGTGGGAACCTGGGTTGGATTCTAAGAACTCGTGTTTTTAAAAATCTGAGTGTGTCAGCAGGCACTTGGCATCTCTGTAAGGGAGAGACAGAGGCAGGCTGATCCCTGGCACTTGTTAGCCTATTAGCCTTGCTTACTTGGCGAGCTCCAGCCCAATGTGAGACCAGTTTCAGACGTACAAAGATGAATAGAGCCTGAAGAACAACATTTAAGGTTGTCCTTTGACCTCTCTCTGTGCATGAAAATATGTGTACTCACCTACCCCTGCACATGTGCACCTGCACACACAAACACGTACACATGTATGTGTACCTGTGTGTGCATGCACACACACACACACACACACACACACACACACACACACACACACACACAAAACACAAGTTAGCTTTGGGGAATAGACCTTAGTGTTCTACTTTCCAGTGGTGGCATGATGGGGGAGGGGAAAGAGGAGGAATATTTTTGAGTTTCTCATCTGTTTATGGTTTGGGGTTCCAGGCAGTGACACTTCCTATGTGTGGAAGCTGCCCCCTGAAGCTATCTGTGTGGTTTCCCCAGCTTTCTGAGAGTATGAAATGCGTGTTGGACTATTCCATCATAATTCTGTGTCAAAGAAGAGTCCGCCCAAGCATGGCAGTACGTCTGCTTCCAGGCAGACGCTACATCCTCGAGGGGGAAGTGACCAGGCAGAGGGTTCTCCTGTTGTCTGGCTGGAACAGTGGCTCTGCCCTGTTTGTTTCGCCTCTGAAATGACAATGCATGCCAGGGCACACACTTCACTTTCTGCTAGAGGAGTTTATTTCTTAAAAGGGGGGAGAGAGGGGAGAGAGGGGGTAGAGAGAGAGGGGAGAGAGAGAGAGAAACAGAGAGAGAGAGAGAAACAGAGAAACAGAGAAACAGAAACAGAAGGCAGAGAGGGAGAGAGAGGCAGGGGAAGAGAGGGAGAGAGGGGAAGAGGGAGAGAGAGAGAGACAAGGGAGAAGAGAAGAGAGGGAGCGAGGAAGAGGAGGGGAGAGAGGGAGAGAGGTTAGAGATAGAGAGAGAGAAGGGTGGAGAAGGGGGAGGGAGTTGGAGAGGGAGACAAGGAGATGTAGCGGGAGAGGAAGAGAAGAGTGGGGAGAGAGGGCGAGTAGGGTAAGAAAGGAGGAAGGTACTATTGAAGGAGACCAGATACCAGATACATGGATCACAGGCCTCTCCAGGACGGTGCTGGCCAGACCTGCTGCCCCAGACATTTCACACATGGAAACAGGGTGATACCGTGAACCCTGCCCCCTTTCTCTTTCTCACATCATGGGTTAAATGCATGGCAAGGTGCCCTCCCTGGGCACATGTCATTTCTGGAGCTCCCTGCAGGAGCGGTACAGGGACTCTGATTCCAGTACAGGTTCAGAATCTGTCAAGTCAAGACTTTGCCTGCTTGTCACTCAGTAAGAACTATCACCATTTCTTCTTCTTTGAGGACTGCTTGTCCATTCCAGGGTTGAAAGGAGATGGTAGGACTCTACAGGACCTTGTCCCTGGCCCCGTCTCTTTAGACCTAGTTTCTGTTGTCAGGGCTTAGATGGGTTTGTGTGTGTTACACAAGGAGCTGACACTGTGGTTCTCATGCTTGTGTGGGACAGTGACCCTTACTATTTCCCCCCACTAACCCCCCACAGAAGGGTTACTGGCCATCGAAAGCATGTGACTGTCCATACCAGACAAGTATGCCAAAATTCACTGACATAAACACAATCTTGAACTATGATGTATGCTGGCGGCTGCCTACTACTCCTAATGACTTTCTGAGACTAACCAGTTGCCCTTAGCTGTGTTTTTGTTTGTAAACCTTTCTGTCACTGGGGTACGTTATCATTGCCGATCACTGGCATTTGTACCTGGGTGCCCTATGTCGGGTTGGAAATTCCCTTTGGGTGGTGCCCATGCGGGTGCTCCTGGATCTTCATGCAGAGGGCCTTCCTTACCTCCTGGGTTGTGCTTGTCCAAGGCTCCTTCCACCAGGTGAGGCTCATCTGGTTTTCATTGGCTGTTTAACTCAGTGTCCCTGGATAATGCCTCAGGAGACTTGGAAAATCACAGCCTCCAGCCTTCCCATGATTTAACTATGGTCATTTATAAAATGCTAAATCGGATCCCCGAGTCGCACCAGGCCATTAGGTACGGGGGGTGGGGGTGGGGTGGGGGNGGGGGAGGGCTCACACTGGAGTAGTTGAGGCTGTGTGGTCAGCTCAGGCTGTTTCCGGGTGTGAATTGTGATTCCAGCCCTCATCACATGATCCCCGACCCCTTCTGAGGGACAGCACGTGCGTGGCCTTTTGTACATGGAGTCGAGACGCCTGCAGTAATATAATAACCAAACTGTCTTTGCTCTCTCTACGGTTCCTTTAGCTTTTCTGAGCTCCTCCAGATGCTATCTCACTTGCCCTCACCCTCTCCTTACCAGATGACTATAAATATATGTCCTGGCTGTGTGCAGCTTGGAGTTTGGAAAGCCCCTGAGGGTAAGGAAAGTGAGCAATAGCTGTGACCTGAACGCACACGCTCAAGTTCTTTCTTGAGCGGATACACAGATAGGTGCCGTGCCAATCCGTGTCTCACTCTTAAAAGGTTTATCTTTTGGGTAGAGCTGCCAAAGACAGATCTTTCTATTCATAGACACAATCCAGGTGGAGCTGTGAGTTCCCTTTCTGTACTCTTGAATCCTCTCCCACCTTTCTACCCTCCCAGAGAGACACATCCAGGTGCAATCTCTGGGCAGTACCCACCTACCCCTCCACCCTTTGGAAGGTGCTTCTAATGTTTCCCGAGTCTGCCACAGGAGGGAGCCCAAGGGCATGGGCTTTCAGACACCACAGCCCGGTCGCAGCTTCCATCTGCAAGAGGTAGCTGCTCTGCTCTTACTTGAGTTCAGTCTTTCCAGTCTCAGACATTTGACTCAAGGCACAAAGTCCCAAGGACTAAAAAGTGGGGACACTGTATTCGATATTTCTAATAGCTTTATTTAGAAGTCTGGGACATTTGTGTCAAACTCAGTGTTACACCCAAATATCAGATAGGGGTAGAAATTTGTCTTAAAAACAAGCCAAGCTGGGGGAAGGAACAGGAGGCTGGCATATTCTGGGGGTTCCTGTTTTGTTTCTGTTGCAAACTTTATTACCCCATTAACTTTAAAGCAATGACTAGAGTTATTTTGTTTGCTAATATTGCATCTGTTCTCTTCACAATAGAGCTCTAAAATGTGACATTTTAAAAATGATTTTTAACCTATACTAAAAGAGAACTAGCTACAGCAAATCACTATTCTGTGCCCAGCACTGAAACAAAGGTTTATTCCCTTTTTAGTTCAGCAAGTGTTCAAATGCGCTTTATGGAAGGTGAACTACTGGCTTTATTTCATTTGAGACACACACTTATTAGAGATATACTTACAGAGAGGGAGGGGGAGGGGGAAGGGGAGGAGAAGGAGGGAGAGGGGGAGGGGAGAGGCAGGAGGCATGGGGCAGGGGGCAGGGGGCAGGGGGCAGGGGGCAGAGGTGCCTGTATGGCCAGAGTTACAATCAGTTGTGAGCTGGCTGATGTGGGTGCTGAAGTGCTGGAGTGGTCCTCTGGGAGAGCAGAGCTTTCTCTTAGCCTGAACCATCTCTCCAGTTCCTTGAATGCATTGCATTCTCTTTGGTTATCTTTTTTGTCAAATACTTCCTTATAGATATTCTTACTAGATACTTTCTTCCATTTATTTATTTATTTATTCATTCATTACCATAGGGTCACTGAGCCGCGCACTCAGCTCTGCTCTGTGTATTCTTAGCAACGTGCTTATTGGGACCATTGTTCTTGTAAGATACATTCTAAACAGATGCCCTGATGAGATGCACTCTTGTCTATAGTCTTACTGATGGTTCAGTTGGCATCTGGCTCAAAAATCCATTTACATTTCTTTTATCCAAAAACCGCAAGAAAATAAATAAATTAATTAATAAAAAAACACTAGTGCCCCCACTCAAATTTATGTCACCATTTCCATTGGTCCCTGCCCCCTTTTCTTTCTGTTTCCTTTGAAATGTGCCAGACATATCTCTCTATGCTGCCTAGCTGATTTGATTCTAGAAGCACCCCTCCTCAATGGATTCTTTCCCTCTTTTATTTTCTCTTCTCCTTCTTCCCACCCTTCCAGGTTTCCATCCGTCCCAGTCTCTGTCTCTTTATCTCCAGGCCTTTCCCAGTATGCACTTCTTTGTTCCTGTCTGACCCGTCACCACCCCACCCTGTGAGCAGATCTCTTGCTGTCTTATAGCTGGGCTCTGCCCGGCTCCACCTGCTGTTGAGTCTAGTAAGTACCAGTGAGGTTATCATAAGCTCCCAGGGAAGGATGGAGAGGCAGAGGCCGCAAGCCAACGGAAGCAGAGAATATAAGACAGGTGAGTGAACTAGCCCGGAGCCAGATTGTTCTGCTTTGAATCTGAAAAGGTCCCGAAGGCTCAAAGTTAAGGTCACAGCTGAGGGGATTCTGAGTGGGTCTCATCCTGAGGGCACAGACCTGGTGATGGGGTTAGTTCACCTGAGTGGGCTGTGAGGAGACAGTCAGGGCTGGCTGGAGAAACGAGGCTGCTTGGAACATGTCTGTCAAGAGCACATCCTGGTCTTGGATCCTTTTATCTCTTTCTTTGCTTCTTGGTTGCTGTGTTCTTTCTGCCTTACCACCACCACCAAGGGACCAGAGAGGCACCTCTGAAACTAGGAGCGGAAAATCCCCTTTCCTTTGAAAAGTTAATTTCTCAGGTCACAGGGACAAAACATCTGACTAACACAGGGACTCGGAGCCAAAACATAGCTAGCCTTCTATTTTTATTTTTATGTTTTAGTCACTTAAAATAACAGCCTTTCCCTCTAAATGATTTTTTTTTTCTGGCTTTCCACTTAATACAGAACCCCAAATAGTAACTTTTAAACTTAAACAACAACAGCAACAAAATCGCTCCAACTTTTTTTCTTTTAGCTGAGAGGTCTAGAGCTCTCAGGACTCAGTGCTGAACAACCGCTGATTTGAACCATGGGAGTAGGCAGAGCTCAGCTCTATGTCACAAGTGGGTTGTTCCCTGTGAGAATGACATGTGGCTTGGACTTGCTTGTCATACACACCAGGGGGCTTCAGGGGCTTGCTCACCCCCACAACCTACAAAGGACACTTCTGGGTGGCTCACTCTGTGAGCTCACCCTTTGTGGTCCCTATAGAACAGCGCTGTGATTATAAAGTTCCCTGGAGCTGTCATTTGTAAATACACAGGGTAGTGTGTTCTGATTATATGTGGGAGACAACCAACAGCACGAGGTCTGCAAGTGAGTTGGTGACAGATACCAGGGACTGCCACAGGGCTTTACACTCAGTGTACCAGGACTGCTTACCTTTGCTCTGGGGACAGGGTGGCCTCTGGACAGAAACTCAACAGGTGCTGCTCACGGGAACCTTGGGAATATCATCTAACATCTGGACATACCATCTAACACCTGGACATACCATCTAACACCTGGACATACCACCTAACACCTGGACATACTACCTAACACCTGGACATACCATCTAACATCTGGACATACCATCTAATGCCTGGACATACCACCTAACACCTGGACATACCACCTAACATCTGGACATACTACCTAATGCCTGGACATACCACCTAACACCTGGACAT
>NC_034610.1:9882301-9920104 GCF_900095145.1 Mus pahari
CCTGGACATACCACCTAACACCTGGACATACCACCTAATGCCTGGGCATACCACCTAACACCTGGACATACCATCTAACATCTGGACATACTACCTAACACCTGGATATACCACCTAACATCTGGACATACCATCTAACATCTGGACATACCACCTAACACCTGGACATACCACCTAATGCATGGACGTACCACCTAACACCTGGACATGCTAACTAATGGTTTTGTCCTTTTTCTTAGCTGATAGTGTTCCTTTATTCCTTATAGCCTTATTCCTTCCTTCCCCACTCCTCGTGCCCTTATTTGATTTTCCTTTCACTTTTTCCCCCCTGGTGTGGGTGGCATCCCTATCCATTCTGCTCTACCTACAATAAAATGGACACCCTGAGTTTCTTGTATACTCTGTTCCCACATAGAGTAAAATAAGGTCCCTTGGACATTTTCCAAAATATCTAACTCTTGGGAAGATTGGCAAGACCTCACAGTGATGACACAGGTATGTTACAGGTCCGACATTGGAACTCAGCGCATGAGGGCCCTCACTGGGCACCAGTTCCCTAAGTCCTCATGGATACCGTGTGGGTGGTACAGGGACTTGGTAGGTAACAGGAGCTGCAGGGTTTCTTGTTGCCTGAGCCAGCATTCTGTGTTGACCTGGATCCATTGCTCATTGTGGTGGATCTGTTCTTGGGTCTTAGTCTTCTGTGTTGTAAATGCCAGAAGGGTTCTCAGTCACTCCCCGTGCGATCTTGGTCTGGCCTGTTCACATCTCCTGTCTCATTGCTACAGGGTAGACCTAGACTCCCAGTAAAAGCAAGGCTCTCGGAGCCGAGGTTTACCATGCTGGTGGGCTTGGCTCCTGAGCAGAATGCTTACTCCCACCTCCCAATGCTCAGTGCCTTGGGTTTCCCAATGCTCAGTGCCTTAGGTTTCTTTGTTGCTATGAACCATCTGCCTTTTACTTTATACAACTACCCTTCCTCCAAGAAGGCATCTTGGCTTGGACTGGCTGAAACCTCTGCTCTGTGTGTAAACAAAGCAGAAAGATGGGCACTGGCTGGGCCTGTTATTATATTTATTCACATTTTAATGATTAAAAGCTAACTTATCTTTGAAAATCACATACTATAGCAGTAAAATTCTCTGTAAATACTTGGCACCAATTTGACAATGATGGAGTGTGGGTAACAATGTGTATGTAATATATCTGCCGTGTTTGATATGCACAAAATTCTGTTCAAAATGATTAACTCATTATATATTATATATCTTATATGTGTATATTATACATATAATATATACATATCATATATAATATATATTCTAATTCTCACTATTAGTACCTGCATCTAACTCTACCTGTATTAGTTATATTTCTATTGCTTTGATAAAACACCATGGCCAAGGTAAGTTATATTTGTATTTACAGTTGTAAAGTGATGAGTCCATCACTATCATGGCAGGGAAGCGTGGTGGCAGGCAGGCATGGTGCTTGAAGCAGCAAACTAAGAAATCACATCTTTTAAGCCATAGGCAGTAAGCAGAGATGGTGAACTGGAAATGATAGAAACCTTAAAGCCATCCCTATTGTCATAGACATACTTTCTCCAACATGGCCTTACCTCCTAAGCCTCCTCAAACAGCACCATCAAATGAAGAGTAAATATTCAAATGTCTGAGGCTATGGGGGGCATTTAATTCAAACCATCACATTCTACCACTGACTTCCAGAGGCCCCTGGCCGGATCACAATGCAAAATGAATTTAGCGCAGCTCCAAAAATCCCCGTAGTGTTTCAGTCTCAACACTGTTTTAACGGGTCAAGCCCAACATTCCTTCTGAGACTCAGGAAAAAAAAAAAATCTCTTAATTGTAACCCACCCCCACCAAAAGCAAATCACATAATCCCAACATCTAACGACATGACACAAACATACATTACCATTCTAAAAGGAAGGTACAGGGACAAAATGAAGACGCACAGTACCAAAGGCCAGCAGGACGAACACATTTGCCAAGCTTCATATCTGATGTAAAATGGCTTAGATGGTTCTGGCCCTCCAGCTCTGCTGCTTGCTAAGACATCTCCTTCTCGGGCTGGTTCCACTACCTGTGTGCTGCTTTTCTTGGAAAACATCCCATAGCTTTGGCATCTCCAACCTGTTTGGGTCTCTGGTGCAAACCCAGGCTTCACTTGCCCATCATCACACGACGGTCTCGCAGGGCTTCCGTGCAGGGGTTCCCTAGACACAGCACCAGGTCTCAGCAGCTCTCCAAAGCTGCAGAGGGGGAATCCAAGCTCAGTTCCTTGTTCCCCAAGCTCAGTTCCTTGTTCCTCGCGACTTGTGTCTCCTTCGTGCCTCTAAAGCCAGCACCAGGTGGATAACGTTTATGTTGCCAGCTTTGGTTACTGTATGGGAGGAACTCTGGCCCTCCTGAATTACATTTGCAGCAGCTTTTGTTGTTTCTCTGTCAGAGCAGAAAATCCGCAGGCCTCTTCCTTTCTTGAATCAGAATCTTAGCTGGGTTGGGTGTCCAGAAGGCATCTCTTTCCTTTATTTCAGTGCAGTCAGGCATCTTATCATCTCCTTAGGTCTTTAGCATAAACCTCAGCGGTAACATTAAATTCCCTGGTGCTCCTTTTTCTCTACAAACTGTACATTTTGTTTTTCTCTCTGTCCTGCTTGCACTTTTTGCATTGTAGACCTGTGTGAGAGTGCTTGCTAATAATCATAGGACTAAGTCAGTCAATATTAGGCTGTCTGGTCCATTTCTTTTAAATTCAGGCTCAGGCAGGTTCTTAGTACAAGATCAGAAAACAGTCACATCGTTTGACACAATTTTGCTGGAATGATCTCTAGCCCCGGTGCCAGCATTGCTCTCTCTCTCTGAAACTCCTTGAGCCGGGGCCTTTGCAGTCCACATCATATAATGTTCAGAACTACCACCAGAACTTCTGTGACAGACCACTAAACGCTGCTTACTGGGTGTTCAATTGCCTTTCTAGTCAAAGACTTCCATTTTGCTCCCAGATCCAACATATGCTTGTTCTTCATAGAAATAGCCTACTTCAGCTACCAAGTTTTGTGTTAGTTGTTTCTCTGTCTCTGTTTTAAAACACCATGACCAAAGCAATTTACAGAAGGGAGGATTTATTTGGGCTCACAGTTCTGTCACCACCACAGTGTGACTCCCTAGAGAAGCTGAAAGCTCATCTACTAAACCAAAACAAAAAAGCAGAGACAGTGAACTGGGGATGGTACTGGGCTTTTGCAATCTCACTGCCCACCCCATCCTTGAGCAAAAGTCTACAGTGCCTAAGCCTCCCCTAACAGCACATCCAGCTGGGACCAGCTATTAAAATGCTTGGACTTATGAGTGACATCTCATCCAAAACACAATCATCTCAGTGGGGGCTATAAACTTCATCCTTAACAGCATATAGAATGAGCTGTACCTCATGGCGGTGGGTCCTCTTAACTGCATCCTCAGCATCAAGTCCACCTTCCTGCATCATTGGAACTAGATAATTCTGCCTACACACTTAACAGTGGATACTCTGGACTACATCCTTAACAGTGGGCACATGTAACTTTATCCCTACCAATGGGAACTCTCATTATACCCATCTTACAGACAAGAACATTGAGACATGGCTAGATTAAATGACATGCGAGGGTCGTGGGATGAGTGGGTGTTCAGCCATGATGAACGAGGTGGGAAAGTGGCAGCCAGTACAAGTCGTGAGTCAGGAGCTTGGGCCAGGGCCTAAACCTCATTCTAGTGCTCCATCGATGTGTTCCTGTCAGGGTCACAGGCTTGCTGGACTGGTGTGGAGGAATTTGGGTCACAGGCAGGAAGTACTAGGTCCCAGAACAACCTGGAAAGGATCCGTCTGCAACATCTGGAGGGGATTCTCAAGACATGAGAGGATGAGTTCAGATTGGTCATGGCTGGGGATGTTGGGGGAGCTAGTGAGAGGCGATGCTGGAAATTGTTGTGGGAGATACAGGCAGACCTGCATCAAGAGCTGGGACAGAAGCCGAGCTGGGACAGGCCCAGGCCACTGTGGTCAGCTCAGTTTCTCTGACTCCCCTGTCTCTGAATCATGGGTTCTCCTTTCCAATAGTAGGCATCTGGCTTCAACAATCGAGACTGAGCAATAGCCATAACTGAAACCTCAAACTCTTTGGGGACCCCAGAAGACCTTTTGTTTTATTATAAAAGATAAAGTGTTAAGAACACACAGGGAAGCGGTTTCTCAGGCAAACTTCATTTGTGTACACTTACAGACAGGGCTCTGGAGACCCTCCCTTTTAACTGAACCCCTGACAAAGAGCATCCCTGAACTCTAACCTCCGGGCACGCGTTCAGAATTATGGGGTACCCTTTCAGGCAATTCAAAGAAGCCTTAGATGTGATACAATAATTTAACACATTTTGCAAGATGACAGCTGGTCTGTTGTTGTCTGCCCAACACCAGAAATTTTGGAGTGTCTCTGCAAGGCTTTTCCTCGGTGGCTTTTAGAAGCATTGCTACAAGGACAGAATATGTCACACTGCCTACCTACTTATACCTGAGGACAACGGTGGGGACAGGAGGCATGTGAGGAGGGAGTGAACTCTTCCTGGTGGCCTCACTCACTTTGTCACAAGAAGGGCTAGCAACTTGTATGCTCAGTGTCTTCAGTTGATAAGGGAGCATTCAGTTGAGAATGGTCAATGTTGGGAACCCAGGTAGGGGATACACATTTGGTCTACTTCACCGCCTCTTGTACCCCTTTGCTGACTCCACAATTAACCTGAACTTAAGGCTGTATTTAACATAGACCTCAAACATGAGCAGCCTCAGACACTCAAACTCTCTATGTTCATATGCAGAACAAAAAACAACAACAAAAGTATCAGCCTCACTGTGTCGTGGCATTGGTTTGGATGGTTTCCATTCATGGATGGGAAGGCTCCACATACCCTGGGGTTGTGAGTGTCTACGGAGACAAGCAGGCTCAGAGTAGCTCCCCTGTCTCACTAGAAATGCGAGGGAGCTACTTGGAAACATACAAGGGATCTTTAGAAACAGCATGTAGGGCAATTTAGAAGTTTGAACTTGTCTTTGAAGCAAATAACCTGAGATGGAATCTTAGTGTCTTTTCCTTGCTATGTTTTGAATTCCCACACTTCTCTTATTGTTAATCTGATAACAGGTGCCTTAGTCACTGTTCTATTCCTGTGAAGAGACGCCATGACCACAGCAATTCTTAAAAAAAAAAAAAAAAAAAAAAAGAAAGAAAGAAAGAAAGGAAAGAAAGAAAAGAAAACGTAATTGGACTGGCTTATAGTTTCAGAGGTTTAGTTCATTAGCATCATGGTAGGGAGTATAGCAGCATGCAGAAGGACTTGGTGCTGGAGAAAGAGCTGACAGTTCTATATCCTGATTGGCAGGTAGCAGGATGTGTGTGTGTGTGTGCGTGTGTGTGTGTGTGTGTGTGNGAGAGAGAGAGAGAGAGAGAGAGAGAGAGAGAGAGAGAGAGAGAGAGAGAGAGAAACTGAGAGAGACTGAGAGAGACAGACTGAGACACAGACTGAGGACTGAGCCTGGGCCTGGGCCTGGGCCTGGGCCTGGCATGGACTTTTGAATCTTTGAAGCCCATCCCCAGTGACACAGTTCCTCCAACAAGTCCACACCTGTATGGGTCTATAGGGTCATTCTTAATCAAACCATTATATTCCACTCCATGGCTCCTGTAGTCATGTAGCCATATCATAATGCAAAAATGCATTCAGTCCAGCTTCAGACGTTCCCAGAGTCTATCACAGTCTCAATACTGTTTAAAAAGCCCCCAATCAAAATCTCTTCTGAGATTCAAGGCAATCTCTTGGGCCGGTTCTACATCCTGTTAACAGCTCTCCTTGGCAAGCATCCCACGACTCTGTCATCTCCAACATCGTGGAATCTCTAATGAAATCCTGGCTTCACATTCAGCTTTTTGCAATGGCCTCTGAGCCTCCATGTAGAGACACCCCTGAAACATGCCTGGCCTCAGAAGTTTTCTTTAGCTTAGAAGGGAGAATCTGTAATTCTTTTCTCGTATTCTTAATTCTAAAGCCAGAACCACATGGTTGTAGCTGCCATCTTTTCCTGCTGGTTGGAGCTGGAACTTGGCTCCCTCCCTCACTTACATTTACACCAGCTTTCTATTGAAGCCCGGTTCTTTCACTGCTTAAGCTTGTCTTTAAATGCCTTTCACAAGTTGGGAGCTTAGCTGGGTGGAGTCTTACCCCCAAGTTCACCACTCCCTTTATTTCATTCTTATTTTATTTTTTAACTTTTTATCTCCTTGAGCCCTGGACTTGGCTCCATTATACTTCCTACTTCTTTTCTCCTCAAACTGTACATTTTGTGATTTCTCTTTGTCTAGCTTATCCCCCTTCATTATAGATCTGCATGAGAATGATCACTGTTAAGTACACAACACAGTCAATACTAAGGTGTCTTGAAATCTCCTCTGCCAATGTTAATCTGAAACTCTACAGTTTAACCTCAGGCAGATTTTTTAGAACAGGGGAAAAAAGCCGTCATATTCTTTGCCAAAATATCACAAGAGTAGTCTCTAGGCTACTTGGAGATTGCTAAGTGTGCTATGGTATCTAGTTTTCTGTCCTTGAAATATCAGGATATAGAACTGCCAGCTCCTTCTCCAGCACCAAGTCCTTTTGCACGCTGCCATACTCCCTACCATGATGCTGATGAACTAAACCTCTGAAACTATAAGCCAGTCCTAATTACATTACTAACCCAAACTTAAAAACCAGAAAAATCCCTTTACTCTCTGTTCTGTCAAGCATGTCCTGGCATGATGCTTGGGATATAAGAGATGGCACTTCCGGGTAGAGATGCTGGTCTCCCAGCAGAGACACCACAGATGGAGACCTTGTTTGGATCCTAGAGTGTGGTACCTGCTCTTGGATACTTCTGGAACCATTAATACTCCCGAAACCTGCCAGAGATCCGTCTATTGTTCTTGTTCAGCCTAAGCAGGAGGGATGGGGATGGTCTTCTCCAGGAAGGAGGGGGCACTTTGGACCAGGAGGGCAATTGGCTTCCACATCATCAGTTCTGTGGTTTCTGTTATTGTGTTCTCCATGCCTAAGAGCTAGAAATCCAAATTCTATAACGTTTCCTCCAAGTTCTATCACGTTTCCTCTAAATCAAAGCTATCTAGACCTGGTAATGTTATACACGTGGCTTCTTAAAACAAATTTCCCTGGGGCCGGGTATGACGCATACAAATACTTAGATGGAGGTGGTGGATGTCCACGAGTTCAAGGACAGCCTGGTCTGTGGCCTGAGTTTCAGGCCCGTGTTACAGATTTAGACCCCGTCTTTAAAAATTTGTCTTTACATGTGCAGTCACCACATTTTGACAGCGTCTGGATTTCTTTCCGTATTGAGATTTTTATCACATCATTATGGAAGCATGCTTAGAACAACTTCAGTCTTATTTACTTTTCTGTTGCAGTGATTTAAAAAAAAAAAACAAAACCCAACCCAGGAGAAAATCAACTTAAAGTAGGAAGGGTGTATTTTAGCTCGTAGTCGGGAGAGACCCAGTCCACCATGGCGGGGAAGACATGACAACAGGTAAGAAGGCTTGATGACAGAAGCAGTAGGCTGGCTGGCCACAGTGCATCCATACCCAGGAAGCAGAGAATGAACAGGAAGTGGGGGCAGTCTGTGCCCCTGTGCCCCACTCCCTCCAACAAGGCTCCACCTCCTAAATATTTCACAACCTCTGTAAACATCGCCACCACCTTGTGATCAAGTGTTTAAACACAGGAGCTTTTGGGGGACATTTCTCAAACTGCAACCACTTCATATGGAAGAAAACCATGTGGATGAGTAATAATAGTCCTATGATGAGCCATGGAGGGGACTATTAAGTCAAGACTGTGTGTGGGCTTGCTTGGAGTACTGGGTACAAAACACCATCTCACTGGTTACACATCACAGGTCATCCAGACATGGACATAGGTGAACCAAGTTTCTGAGAGGGCTCAAAAGTTTGGTGGGTCACAACCCCACTCCAAAATCAAGCAGCTCACATTCCAGACAGACTCTTGCAGCACCTCCAGCAGATCTCATCTACCAGCATTTGCTCGTCCATCATTGGTGGGATTTGTCCAGTTCCCAGTGTCTCCATTCTCCTTTTAGTCTGTCACCTTTGCCAAAGATCTGACATACTCATATTTTTGTCAGACCCCATATCGAATTGTCCCCTTTGTTTTTATATTCTCCATTTGATAATAAATAGGATCCTGGAGCCATTCTGTGGAGTCCCCTTTCCCTTAAAACTGTTTAGGCTGGCTTTATTCTCAACTTCTTGACCATAATAGAGTCAAACTCGGGGATACCTTTCTACAATCCCTCAAATGACTAGGCTGTATAAAATGGCCCAGGCAAGATATAACTTAAAGGCCCAAAGATCTGTTCTAATGTGCTATTACCTGGGAGAGAGAAGGCTTGTAGAAATTGTCTGTAGAAAGAAGGAAGCAATATGGGCTGCTATTGTGTACAAATTGCTTTGTTGTTTAGTAATTAAACAAAAACACAACACATATAATTTTCTCTGCCGAGTTCAACACAGTGTTTTGTGGGTTGCATGCACATAAAGTCAAGGTGCTCTTCGTTAGGTGGACGTACCCCCAAACCTGGGCCCTTCTCTTGTTCCCTTGTTCTTGGGCACCTAGAGACCACATGAAGCTGTTTGATGGCTGTGGAGGTGGGGGAAGGGTTTAGAGAAATCTGGCAGCATTTGGTAGGGGATGGTGAGTGGTTAGGCTTGATGCAGGATGCATGCGGGGGTGACTCCACCCTCTCCCCTTGCTTGGCTTTATGGGAGTCTATTAAATCTCAAGAACAAAGCATATTTGTCATAGTGTGTGTATAACACTCAGTCTGGCTTCTCTGCATTTGTCCCAGAGGACAAATTTTTCCAACTCCAACCCAATGAAGGGTGCACCTGCAATATGTTTGTTTCCATGTTAGCCACTGCCTTGTGTGGGAAGGAAGTGGAGTGGGGAGAGAGGCCAAAAAGAAAACTCATCCTGAGTGCTTGGCTTACCGGACGCATTAGCAGGCCAAGGAATGGTGACTGGCGCTGAGGGACAGTAAATCCTTGTCCGGCCCCAGCATTCCTTTCAGAACTGTGGTTCCATCTCAGTGAGACTCATCCGTTCTGAGCATCAAAGCCAGTGCTGGTCGGACTGGGGTGGGGGGCATCCCGAGGTCCCAGTGGCTCCCAGGTGAACAGTGCGACTCTTTATCCACAACTTTCTGGTTACCATGATGGATGGATTTTACTGGTGTCTCTGGAATGCCATTGGCAGAATGGACATGACCAACCATCAAAGTGATAAGATTAAACTAAATAAAAAATGTACTTCCCCATTTTGAATATAGAGTATGTGAAATGTATTTCAATAAAGCCATGTAAATGTTGTATATATGTACATATTAATATCTATCTATCTATCTATCTATCTATCTATCTATCTATCTATCTATGTAACTATCATCTATCTATGAATCTCTGCCTGTGTCTGTCTATCAAATCTATCTGTCTATCTATCTATCTAGGAGCCATTTAAGGTTCTGTTTGCCTGGTAACTAACTTTAGAGTTCCTTATTTTCTTTCTTTCTTTCTTTCTTTCTTTCTTTCTTTCTTTCTTTCTTTCTTTCTTTCTTTCTTTCTTTCTTTCTTTTGAGACAGGGTTTCTCTGTGTAGCCCCGGCTGTCCTGGAACTCACTCTGTAGACCAGGCTGGCCTTGAACTCAGAAATCTGCTTGCCTCTGCCTCCCAAGTGCTGGGATTAAAGGCGTGCGCCACCACTACCTGGCTTATTTTCATTGTTAATCAAGGTTTCTTTTTTTCTTGATATCCCGACATGGACTCGTCTTACTTGAATGCTTTCTTCTTTAGTGCTGGGAATAACCCTCAGGGACTTTCAGGCCACCTCTGATCTGCATCCCTTCATGCCCACTAAGAAAAATCTTCCTCCAGTCACTCCCGTCCATTCAAGTTTCTAGCACCACTAACACATCATTCTGTGTTGAGCTTGGTGATGGTGATCATGTACCAAACTCATTTCTGAGTCAGTGGACGCGTCTGATGTGTTAAGAGAGTGTCCATCAAGGCTAAGGACTTTCTAGATGCAGAAGCTCTGAGCTTACAAGCCTTTCTGGTTAGTCACACGAGGCAGTCTGCCTCGGCTTCCACAAGCCCCTGCTTTCCGTGGACCAGGGGCCGCATTAGCTGAGCTGGCCCTTCTCTTTAGCGCCATAGAATTGATTTTCCTTGCCCTGATTTGTCAGGGGTGGTGTGTGGGTGAGGGTGGGGAATCAGGGAGTGGGGAGATAATCTTTACCGAAGAAGTTAAGCACTGTCCCTGCAGGTTCTGGGGTTGGCGCCTAGTGATAGGGGATGTCTTCTGGGGGGCCAGGGGTGTTAGTTCCTATAAACTTCTGAACTCTTCCTAAGCATGGGAATAGATCTTGGCAGGGGAGAGTATGCAAAGCCGAGCAAAGGACCCAACTTTGCTGGGGTAAGTGAATGTGTTTTTAAACAGATATGGGTTCACCAGTTTACACAAACACAGACGTGGCTAGCCGAACAAAAAACGATCAATAGTGTGCAGGATTCAAGAACTGGGCAATCTTCTAAATTTGTAAATGTTCCTGAAAGCAACAAACTTCTGCACATCAGCTCCCTGTGCGACTCTTGAGCCTGTCCTGAGGCTGGATCACAAGCACTTGTGGTAAAATAAACAGGGACTTTGGTTCCTGACCAGTGGCTGGTCAGCATATTGGCATTTACAGAGACAAAGGGTGCTCACCGCATCGCCGGCATGCCAAGATGCCTGGTTGCAGCCTCATTAGGAATGATTTCTCACCCCACCCCTCCCACCGCCTGTTCCTCCCCTACCCCGGGAGAACAGAACGGAAATTTCCAGTTCCTTCAATGAAGTAGTGCGTATGTTTCGTTCCTGCCTTTGGGCAGGCAGACTAAATTAGAAACAATAATTTTCTCTGCTTGATCCACTCAGAAAATACACATGAAATTCAAACAGGTCCGTGTCCCCAGCAGTACCCTTTGCCAGTGGCAGTGCTTTGTGCCCAGGAGAAGCTGAGACTGACCCCATCAGAAAGCCAGGTGGGCATGGAGTGGCAGCTTGACACTCCATACCACTTATTCCTGGCTTCAAATCTGCCTGTGGGTTTGCCCCTAGCCGTTCATGGTCCCACTGCGGCTTTCCTTGTGGGCTATGGTTGCTCCACGTGGTGAGAGGTGGGGTCTTGTTTCTCTGCAGGACAGAGCCAGCAGCTCCTTTTCAACGGGTCTCCTGCCCCCAACCCTGGCGCTCAGGAGGAACTGCAGCAAGCCTTTGCAATACACAGAACCCCTGCTCCTTCATTCTGCTGTGTCTTTGCTCTCTTATGAAATAGATGAACTGTTAAGCTATATTGCCATAAATGTTTGATTTGTTATATCAAAAATCTAGTTTTTAAACAATCTCCACCAACAGCACGGTGGGTTTTTTGTTGTTGTTGTTGTTTGTGTGTGTGTGTGTGTGTTTTTTTTTTTTTTTGGACGAACAAAATCTTTAAATGAATTTCAGTTCTAAGATCCCATGAGGACTTCTTTTCTGGCTAAAAAAAAAAAAAAAACCCAAAAAACCCAAAAAACCAAAACCCTGTCAATGAAGTTATATTAGATAAATCTAAAGCCAATGATGTCTAAACCTCGTGGGCTAAATGTGCGCTAGCTGTGGCTAGGTGTGGGCTAGCTGTGGCTAGCTGTGGCTAGGTGTGGGCTAGCTGTGGCTAGGTGTGGGCTAGCTGTGGCTAGCTGTGGCTAGCTGTGGGCTAGCTGTGGGCTAGCTGTGACTAGGTGTGGGCTAGCTTCTCTTTCCTCTCATGAGTCACCAGGATACAGTGTAGTTAAGGAGTATCAAGTATGAGGGTCAGAATGTTTGTTGCTTGCAGATGCTATCACTGATGTGTTTTGTTATGTGTATGAGCTTTCGCCTGGATGTCTGTGTACCATGAGCATGCAGTGCCAACAGAAGCCAGAAGAGGGCATCAGATTCCTCAGAACTAGAGCTACACTTGGTTATGATCCTATGAATGTGGGTGCTGGGAACTGAACTGAACTCTTACCTTCTGCAAGACCAGTAAGCTCTTAGCCACTGAGCCATCTTTCCAGCCCCACTTCTTCATGGTTTTAAAAATTAAGAGAAGATATGTATACAAATTGGTTATTTTGGACATTTTCATTTACTTATGTGTGAAGCACATTTGTGTTGTTATAGAAACAATGCACAGATCCTAAAACTTGCAAACCTAAATCTCTGTCCATTAAACAGGTTCCATTCCTCTCCTGCCTGCCTCCAGTTGCCACCGTTCTGGGGTCACTGCCATTCTGTCTCTCTGGGTCTTGGGATGCTGAGCACACCCTGACAGTGGAGTCTTTGACTTTTCCTGGGTTACCTCTCTGCACCGTCTTTCTTAGGTCCGTTCCTGCTGCAGCACATCCTAGAATTCCCTTCTGTTTTAAATTCCTACCATTGCAGTGCGTGCATAGACCAGTTTGCTTAGCCGTTCACCTGTAGTTAGATGAGAAGACGGGTGCCATGCTTGTATTTTAAGTATTGTTAGCATTCTGGGTCTGTAGAGAGAATGCGTAAGTACCTCTGGCAGCAAACATCTTCTACAGACTCTCGTGATGTGAACATGTGGTATCAGGTTTGTGGCGCTGCTTGGAGGGCATGGAGCGCGTGGTCTTGCTGAAGGAAGTATGCCATTGAGTGTAGGCATTGAGAATTCACTGCCTTGTCCCCCTCCCAGCTTGCTCTCTCTGCTTCTCTTTCCAGCCCCCCAGGCATCATGATACACCCACAATTATGGACCTCCACCCTGGAACCCCAAGCCCAAACAAATTCTGACTTCTCTGAGTTGTTTTTTGGTAGGAGTGTGTCTATCACTGCAACAAAAGTAGCTGTTAATTTCCGTTTCAGTTCTTTGAGCTGCACACTCACTCCGGTTCTGGGTCACTTGGAACATCTATGTCCATTTTCCCCACTAGTGCCTAGATCACCAAAATTTCTCATCTGAGTTGACTAAGCTCCTAGTCTCCCCCCCCCCTCTCAGTAATTGTTATTTCCATTCTAAATTTTTGATAGTGGGCCTTCTAATAGGTAAAATATGATGTTTATTCATGTGGTTTTGATTTGTATTTCTGAAACCATCAGTGACATCGGACGCCTCAGTTCATATCCTGTCTTGAAGAAGCGTGTATTCACCCCCACAGCCAAGGGTTACTCTGGTTCTACTTACTAGTATCCGGGGATGGGGGTTCTGTGTATGTCCTGAACTTCAGCCTCTCGTCAGACGCATAGTTTACGGACAAATCACCCCATACCGAGAACCTATATTTTCCCTTTATTTTTATTTTTTTAAGGCAGACTGGTCTCTGAAAATGGGGATGTCAACCAACTTGCCAACCTTTGTTTTTGCTGCCTATATTTTTGGCATCGTAGCCAAGAAGTAATGCCCAGACCCAAGCCATGTTTCTTCTCCGCATGCTTTCTTCGAGAGTTTTTTGTCTTGTGATGCGTCTTACTATATTTTCAGTTAACTTTTGTGGGTGGCGTCGAGTTAGTGTCTAGTTCTAATCTTCTGCACGTGGCCTTCCGGTCCTCCCAAGGCCAGTTGCTAAAAGCTGCTACTCCTCAGCCCGTTGGCTTACTATGCCCTTGGAAAATCATTTGGCTGTGTGTGTAGGAGCCTGATTCTAGCCGCTCTTCTTTTTCATTGGTCTGTCAGTATACTTGTCATACTGCTAAAGAATTTTAAAGGGTTCTCTGAAAAAAAAAAATTCAACCTTTTGCATTATGGATGTGAGCTACATAAGACAGCTGTGTTTATTTAGATACAATCGTCTTCATTGCTGTAGTATTGAACTGCATGCTGTTGCCTTTGGCATCTCGATTCTTCAGTTAAAACTTGATGAACCTTGGCTACATCTGATATTTTACATATTATTCTTCATTCAAATAGATGTGGGGGTACCAGCATTTTTCTTCCCGAAAGCACAAGTCAGTCACGTTGCACTGGATGCTTAAGGGTTTTGGAGCCCTTACTTGGCTTTGCTATAGGGACGATGGGAAATTTTTTTTGGTCCTTACTTGAAAGAACTAGCCTAAACACCTAACAGCACACAGAGAGTACGGAGGGATGCACTGAAGGTGCCTGTTCTTGCTTCCCTGCCCAAAGGCATGCTTGTAATTTCATGGTACCTGACAAAACTCTGACTCTTACAGGCAAACACTTCCCCAACTATGAAAGTCTTCATCCTTTGGCTGAAACTCACGTGTTGAGAAGTAAACGAAGCCTGTGACCCAGCCCTTTACCTTGAATGTGACAATGACTCTAGATCTGCCAGGAAAGGGTGGCTGTGGCAGTTTGACTGGCTGGAGAAGGTGTAGGTTGAGGGGAGGTGCCAGTGTGGGCTTGTGGATATGACTCCATTATCATAGACGCTAGAGACCCTGGTGAAGCTCAGGCACGATATCCAGATCCCTGGGCTTCCTGCAGTCCTTCTGCTTGTATTTGCCACGTTGTTTGGTATCCAGCAGGCCTGGAGCATATGCTCTGCTGTGACTTTACCCAGAGACCATGCTCTGAGGATCCCAGTCCTGTCTGCATGGCTACCCGGAGAAGAGGTGAGAACCCAGAAGTACATGGATACCAGGTTGCCTCTGCCTCTTTCTGATACAGGCAGATCTTGAGACGTGCATGCTGGCACTTTGCTCATGCCACTTGGGAAACAGTAGTTAGCGCGAAGTCAGCCACGCAGGCATGGGATGGCCAGTACAGAGCCAGTGCTGTCACAGTAAGCACATGTGGCTTACGGGGAACCTTTGGCTAGGGTAGCGAGTGTCTGAGTGTGGGAGGCATGCCGTCATGTGGGAACCACAGAACACAGTGCACGTGGTGGACCCCAGAGCCTAGAGGCCTTTGCTTTTCACTGTCAGGAGACCATGAGCCTTCCACAACTCTGTCTCAGCGATGCCTGGTGCCACTCAGCTGAGAGTCAGGTAAGATAGGGGTTCAAGTCTGGGCTGCATTCCTGGCTTAGTTAGACCGTGCCGATTCAAAGGCAGCCAGGTTGTAGCCTAGTGCATGCTCACACCATCAGGCGCTTTCCCTTTCTTTCCCTGTGGACCCAGGTGAATTCACCCCCCACTCGTTTATTCCCAAGATACCCAGTGCAGATTTGCCCGTAGTCCCGGCATATCACGGATACAGGGATGAAGGAAGCTTGGGTGTGGAGTCCTGTTAGTGGACAAGGATGTCCGGTCACCCCAATGAGGAGATGCAGCTGTCAAGGAGGTGGCAGCATTGATGGACGGAGAAGTAAAGAGGTAGGAGAGGAAAAGAGAAAGACAGGGGAAGGGAAGAGGAAGGGAGAAGGAGGGAAGGGAGGGGAGGGGATGACTGGGTTGTGTACACAGGATGTACAGGAGACAGGAAAGAAGTCTTCTCACAGGAAGGCTGCCTCCACAGGCGTCAGCGGCCTCGGTCAAGTAGGAAGATGGGGAGTTAGATGGTGCTTGGATGGTTTGGGGGAAGACAACCTTAAAGGGTCCTAAGGTGAATAGCTAGTGTTCCCCAAGGGGCAGGTTATGCCAAGCCCTTGGAGTGTTGTGTCAAAGCTTCAACATGGCCACCGTTCAGGTTGGCACTCCTTTCCCACAGATAAGTATCGAGATGGTAATGCAGACACCACTATCCATAACACAGAGACGCAAAGGGTGGGACGAGGATGTCACCCATTTACTTCTGATTCTAATCCTGCAGAATGCATGGCAGCCTTGGGAACATGCACCGGACCCACACTTTTCCTTATATATATATATAGTCTCTTGTGTGAAGAGGCAGGGGGCACACGATGGCTGGTTGCCTTTAGATGTGTAGCTTGCTTACAGTTTGATGTTCTTTTCCTAATGCAAGCTTTACTCTTGGTCGACCACTGATTCCATCCACCGGGGTGCCAAGCATATTGCTGTATGCTTTCAACGGGCTTTAAGTGTTTCACAAGTTAAAGGAGGGAAAAATAAGGTGAATGAAAAATGAATGACTTCAAAAGAAAACCAGATGAGAAGTCCACTGAAGAAATCTGCAACATTTAGGAGGACAGAGAAGAAAGTCCAAGTGACTCACATCTCTCTTGACAGGTTTTAGCTACTGAGAAAATTTCAATCTTTCATCTATGGAGAGTGTGTGTGTGTAGACTATATGTGTATATGTATGTATATATGTGTCTTTATGTATGTGTGCTGTAAATATATGTGTATATATATGTACGTATGTATGTATATATGTGTGTGTTGTGAATATATATGTGTATGTGTGTGTATATACATATATATGTGTATGAATGTATGTATATGTGCCTGTATGTATGTGCGTTATGCATATATGCTTGTGTTTTGAATATAAGTATATATGTATATGTATGTGTGTTTTGTGTGTTGTTCATATTTGTGTATAAATATGTTCATATGTGCTTGTGTGTGTGATATTCCATCTAGTGATCAGAAAACTGGGATCCTATTCTAAATTTACATTTTAAAATATTGTTTGACAGTGTAAGACAGGACTGTTCAGTGTTTTACTCGACATGAATTAGTATACTTCTGATATCTGCAGATTTAATAGTGGTTGTCATTACTGCTGTTTTTCGCTTTGTGTTAGATCAAGCCCAGGGCCCTGTGTCTCCTGGGCAGCCACTGCCTCTGAGCCACCACAGCCTCAGCCCTCTGCTACCTTACTGGGTGAAGCTGTATTACTGGAGACTTCGCTTTCCTCAGTCTTATTTTGCTATTTTGATTAATATTTCGGTGGCTGACAATGCACATGCATATTTCTGTACAGTTCTAAGTTTTACTTCATGCAGTTTGGAAGTGGAATTGCTTGGTGGAGAGGTATCAGCATGGCATTGGCTTCAGCACACACTGTCAAGTCAGCCTGGGTTTCTGTGTTGTCAAACACCGGGGCTCAGACGCAAGGCACCACTGAGCGCTCAGAACCAGAGCGTTTGTTTTCCTTGGTTTCTGGTCTGAACATCTGCGTTCATTACAGACTTCAGTGTGTGATGATGGTGCTGACTGCAGACCTTTAACCGATGTTGAGCTGAGTTAGAATACTTCTGAGTCCCAATTAAGGCTGGTTAGCTCGAAATCTGCAGTATGTGCGGCTTCATTTTCCTGTGGGCCTGCACTTTTCAAGTCTCGGTGTCAATGAGGAACAGATGGACTCAGATGCAGGAGGATTCCTTCCTGGGGAAGCTGGTGCCCACTGCTTAGATGGATATCCATTGTGGGTTGGACATTTAAGGTCACTCTCCACAGCCCTGGGCTGGATTCGCTGCTGTCTCCTCCCATCATGCTGTGGAAACATGGCTGGAGCTGAAGCACTGAAGGTGTTTAGATAAATGTTGTTGTTGTTGTTGTTGCTGTAATTTCTCTGATGTTCTGAGAGAGCTGATAGTACTTGGGGTACCTTGTGAGTGAGAGACAGAGCCCTGGCTCTTTGCTTTGTGACCTCCCAAGTCCTAAGAATAAGTAGCATGCACCCCTCTCTCCTGATTCTGTGAGCACAGGCTGTTTGTTGGGAGAGCAGCGTGGTGGGAGTAGGAGTGGTGAGTGTGTGTGTGTGTGTGTGTGTGTGTGTGTGTGTGTGTACATGTTGATGCATGTACATGCGTGAAAGCATTGTGTGAAAAAGTATGTGATGTGAGTGTATGTGAAAAAGTATGTGATGTGAGTGCATGTCTTTGTGTATGTCACTGTTTGAGAGAGAGACCATGTCTGTGTGTCTGTGTGTGTGTGTGTACGCGCGCGCATGTGTATGAGTGTGCGACAGCAACATGTTCATGAGTGTGTGCAAGTGAATGTGTCATGGGATTTGGGGGGTAGCTTTCTATCCGGTCGCTTCTTGGTGTTGTCCATGGGAAAAGGAAGAGCTGTGGGCTATGGCGTGTGGTCCATCCGTTCTCTTATCTTCCATGGGATAGCAAGGACCCTGAACTGCACACAGTGTCTGCTCTTAGCTGGTCCCGCTTTAGAGAGAGCGGTTCTGCTACTTACGAGTGCTTTAAGATGTAATATCTGAGTTGTATTTATGAGACATGGCTAGACTGTATGTTGGTACATTTTAATATATTTAAAAGGCATTTTCTACATAATAAAGAAATGAAAGAAGCTGTAGTCTGAAGAAGATGGTGGAGGAACTCTAGGTTTCCTCCCACCTAGACATTAACTGCCCCGCGAGAGTCTGTTTTGGACTCTATTTTGCCCAAGGGCTGAGACTTCAGGGGAAGGTTTCGACAGTGAAACATAGTTTTGGGTTGATTCTAACTCTCAGTATAGGAGCATCCTCACCAATCCTGCCAACTCTCTGTGGTAGATATGGTTGATATTACAGCAGATACTGAGACTGAGTGGGACCCTGCTGTAGGGAAAAGATGGTGTAGGCTACAAATCCTGGGCCCTGTGCTGAGATTAACATTTGTAGCTTCTGACCAGAGGGATATAGACACAGAAGCAGTAGCCATTATTGTTGTGCGTACAGTATCGTATCCTCCAACTGTGATAGGACTCTTCTCTCTAGCTAAAATGATTTGTAAGGGTCTCAGAGAGCCAATACACATGCACCCTTTGTTTTTCTGTCTTCTGTTTTGGAATACATCAAGGATGAGGGCATAGTCAAAGCTAATCTCATATGCAGAATGAGAACACTTGCCCACCCATGAGCAGAGAAGGTTGCTCAGAAAAGATGTAAAAAGATCTTAAATGTATGCACTTGGCAAAGCCTTGACACAAAATCGTCTGGCAACAGAAGAGAAGAAACACCAACAGAAAATGGTTCAAGTTTCATGTACAGTTTAAACAAACAAACAAAAGTCACAAAAGGAACATTTCAGGGAAAAGCAATCAGTAGAAAAACTGACATTTTTTGATAGTACTCATAACAAGGATGTAAGATAATATATTAAAGATGCTCAAGGAACTGAAGGAAGATGTCAAGGAAGTCATGAAAATAATGTATGAACAAAAGAAAAATATCACCGAAGAGAAGCCGTACCAAAGACTGGAGCTGAAAAGTAACAGAAATGGAGAATGTGCTAAAGGGTTTTGTTAGCAGGTGTGGAGGGAGAGGGAGGGAAAGTGAGAGAAAGAGACAAAGACAGAGAAATAGAGAGAGACAGAAAGAGAGAGATAGAGACACACAGAGACAGACAGACACACACACAGGAGAGAGAGAGAGAGAGAGAGAGAGAGAGAGAGAGAGAGAGAGAGAGAGAGAGAGAGATCTTCGTCCTTCAGTGTCCCTGATCCAGCATGGTCTCTGGGAGGGAGAAGACGTTCTGGATCTCCTGGACCAGTTCAGTGAATGAGACCATGGACTCAGCATGTTTTTCAACATCATTGAAAAAAATAACCAAATGGCAGAATCTGGAGTTAAAGTAACACCACATTCAAAGCAGCATGGTGTCCACCAAAAGACGTCATGGACCCAGTGTGTGACTTCCCTTCTGCTCAGGCTCTGTCTTACTCCATGGAAACGGATGTGCAAGTTCTGTGAAAGATCCACATGTTTCCTCCTGCGGCAGGAGAGTGGCAATTGAGATGGCTTGGCTCATTTACCACCTTCTCATAGCGTAAGCAGTAATCCTCTCTCTGGGGTAGGAAGGCCGTCTCGATGGAGGTTTAGCCCTGGAAGGGCTGCGATTTATCCTCTGAACTTAAAAGCTGGCTCCTCTTGCTTTTCTTCCCCAAGCTAATGCTTACTGTGTGCCCTTCCAAACCCGCTATGACTCACCGGTGGCTTGGTGACGGTGCTAGAGGCTGATCTGGGGACACCCATCTGTGTCCCTACTTAGTGTGTTTCAGATTCTGCTGGGTCTTCAAAGAATATGCGGCCAGTGCCAGCTCCGCTTTCCAACCCAAATCCTGTAACGTCGTCGTTAGAGGCAGGGCTGGGGTAGGACTTCAGCTCACAGTGCCCCCTGCCTTCTGGAGACAGATCCTCTGTAGGGTAGAAGTTTTCCTGCACTGGGATGTTGCAGCCTCTAGTGACTCACAAGTAGGGTAGGTCCTTGGTGGCCAGAATATGGTGCAAGATGGCAGGTGACTTCCCTTTCGTTTAACCTCTTAAGAGCTATTCAGGCGTGTGCCGGATGGGGCTCGCTAGGGAGGCAGCTGATTAAAAAAAAAAACCCTCTGTACATGTTTTAACACCCTTGTCCACCTGTCGCATCTCCCATCTTCCTCTTGCCTGAGGTCCGAACTTGTTTGTGGTGAGGGTTTCGGTGGTAAGAGAAGAACCCCTAAGCCAGGACCCGTGACCTCCATGTGCCTCAGCACCGTCACGTGATGACGGTGATTGCGTTTTTTTGAAGATGCTTGGTGTCCTCCCAGTCCCAGCTTCCCACAGATACTGGTTGGTGATGAGTCACAGTGGTTTTCAAAGCGTTCACAACCATCACTGACTTGGAGAAGGGAAACAGTGCGAGCCAGCTCTGAGATCCACAGGATAAAACCCAGCCCTCCAGAGCTCGTTCTACAAAAACCTTCTTCCCACCTCACTGCATGGCTTGCTGCTAACTTCCGAGAAGAAGTAGCTAGGAAAAGATGTGGCCCAGATCCTCCGTGTAAGACCACCAGGTGACTGAGCTTGTTGTGATTTCTTTAACAAGGGCCAGGAGCCAGGAAAGAGCAGGAAGGCGAGATGTGGTGTGGGCCCCTGCAGGAAGATCTATTCCTGACATTCATTCCCTACCTCCTGGCTCTGTCATGAACAATTAAAGGTTGTTTTTCAAGGGAGAATTTCCCATGACGGCAAAAAAACACAGTCCTGCCTTTCAAAACCAAAATGTTGAGGGGATTAAATGGGACTTTCCACTTCTCACTGTCTCAAGCATATCCTTAGCCCAGCTTCCACAGATGCACAGACTCACAGACATGCAGGCACACACACACATGCAGGCGCACATACACACATAGACGAGAGACTGTGTGTGTACATACAGGGCCACATACACACAGGCCTGTCTACACAGCACAGATGCAGACACATACAAACATACGCATGCACGGATGCATGACCTTATTGTCAGTCTACGCGACTTCCCTTTAATCTTTGGTAGTCTGTTGTTCCCTTTGTGTTTTAGAAGCAAGGTGCAGAACACAGGCAGCAAGAAAGACCTGCCACCCACATTGTCCCTTGCTCTGCTCTAAGGGTATGAGTGGATCTAATTCTCACAGCTGTGTTTAAACTTACCCCTAACCCCTGACTCCTGACCCCTAACCCCTAACCCCTAACCCTCAATCTGAACCTTGGCAAGCTCCTCTCACAGAAGGTGGGACTCAGTGGTCTCTCAGCACCCTGATGATATCATGTGGTAGAAAACTGGACTTGTTCATGGGCAGTGTCAATGTTTGTGACCAAACACCAAGCTGGAATTACTGCTGAATGGGGCAGATGTGTTTTCCTTGGAAGTGGGGTACAGACACCTAAGAGATGGGAGAGTCTGAGAGAGAGTCTTGGGAAGACAAAGATGCATCCTTTAAGCTGCCTCAGAGTCACCCCACTGAAGAGTGGTTTTTTGTTTTCCTTCTGAGCAAGACGCTCCAGTTCTCCGGCCTTGGTGTTACCCTATGAACAGTGAAAAATGCCCCAGAGTGCAGTGGCACACATTCTTGGACAATGACCCGCTGTTGTTTTATAACCTTAACCTCATAGGAGATTGTGTGGGTGCTGGAACATGTTAAAGTGAGTGGCAGGTCTCTAAAAACAAAGGAAAACTTCCAGCCCAGGGAACATAGAAAGGCCACCGTGCCTTTGAAATGGACGCCGTTGTCATGAGCGTTGGCTGCCACAGTGTCACGGTGCAAATTAATCTAACTGGATTCACGTATTAACCTATATTAGTAAAACATTAAGTGTACTAGCTACTAATAGTTAAGGTAAGTTTGGGAGAAACCGATCATCTAATATGTTTGTTATGTTCTAAGTCCAGTAAGTATACAAGACTTAGGAAAATGGCCACGTAGACAGTCTTTCTACCTGAGCGCCTTGCTCTGCAGCTCTGCGTGCCTTTCAGCCCTCTTGGCTACTGGGACTGTTTTCAGTGGGTTTTCTCATTTGTAGCCTATTGAGGACTTCTGAGATGTACCACCCCTGCGTGGCCTGACATTCTTGCAATCTCTGCACGGCCCACATCATGGGCTCAGCAACTTGAAATTATTACTAATGAGTTGTCCAGATGTCATCAAACTGTCCTAAATCTGTCTCCATTGTAAACCCTTGTGTTTTTTTGGGTTGGCATAACTCCAGGAACACTAGTCTAGAATTTAGAAATTTGTTATAGCGATAGGACACATAAGGAGGGGCTTTCCTCTTTGTCCCCGAGCAAATACAGCAAGTGATTAAGAGAGGGAGCCAGATAACTTGCTAGATGGGTGCAAACATATTTGGCATTCTCTTTTCCTAAAGGTGGGAGTAAGCCTATGCTGGAGGCCTGATCCAGTACCACAAAGCTGTAGGAGGCCAAGAAACTGCTAGGGCAATGATGTCTTCCTGCTCTGGCTTCTCCAGAACTAGGAGGGTGAGATGTAACTTCAGCCAGAAAAGGGACCCAGCCTCATACCACTCAGCTGGCCAGCTCTGGGGAGGTGAGCTGAATGGAACCTTATCTTAGTTTGCTTTTTATTGCTGTGAGAAACACCATGACCAAAAGCAACTTGGGAAGGAAAGGATTTTTTTAAGTCCATCACCAAGGGAATGCAGGGCAGGAACTCAAGTACTTGGAGGTGAGCAGAGCCATGAAGGTTGAAACCGTGAATGCTGCTTTCTGGGTTGTTACACATGGCTTAGGCATACTGTTTTCTTATAAAACTCAGGCCTACCTTCCCAGGAGTGGCACAACCCACAGTGGGCTGGGCCTTCTCCCGTTAATCATTAGAAAAATACACAAAGTGTACAGGCCGATTCTATGGAGGCATTTTCCAACCGGCACTTCATCTGATGCCGACAGATGAGATCATCCTGGGGTCTACTCCATAGCCTCCCTCCATCCTGTGAGAACCTGAGCATTCTTTATGTCTGTGCACAACATCTGAGTTATCTGCAATATGTAGGAAATAGATGCAATTCTTGACCCGACAAACATTTTGTGAAACTGCTGTTAAAAGCTGAGCTGCCCACTGGGACAGACCTGAGGCTCTCCCTAACTCCATCTTGTGCCTGTCACCCCTCAGCCACAAACTCATGGATGCTGGTTTCACCACTAGGCTTCTGACCTCGCTTCTCTAGGTCTTGTTATCTTTGCCTGCCTTGGGTCATTGCCAGCGCATGAGCACTTGGCTCGCTGGGCTCTGTTGGAAGCAAGGAGGTAGCCTTCTGAGAGCCCCCTCTCTCGGAGCCTCTGCACGGAGCCTCTCCCTAGGAACCCCCTCCCAGAGCTTCTTCCTTCCATCCATCTATGGAGTTCCCTCCCCACTCCACCTTTCTCATTTAAGCACTTCTGCAGTCCCTGGAAATCCTTTCTTCCCTCCGCACAAGCCCCAGCGTCTCTTCTTCCTGCAATGAAAACATTCCCTTCTCTATAACCAGAACTGCGAATTTCAAGATGCTTTCTTTGAAAACTGCCCTTCTCTCTGGAGTTTTGACTCATTGGACTTGTCGTATGCTACAGAGTTTGTTTTTACTTGTCTTATTTTAAACCATGCCTTTTGTCAGGAAAACCCCAGGTTTTTAGGGACCTAGTTTAGGGAAGTAATCATCCTGTAGCCCTGGTTTCTAGATAAGGAGAGACTTGCCTCTGGTGGTAGACAACTTTATGACCTTTGCTATCAGGACATCTGCCGCAGGGGACCACCAAGAACTCAAGGTGCATCTGGGGCAGTGGGCAGTGGAATTTCTAATTTTATTTCACTGCAATTAGTTTGACTGTAGAAGCTGCACGTGTAGGTGGTTTCTTATCGGACGGCTGGGCCTGGAAGAAAATATATTCGGGCTACTGAGGGTTCTGTTGAATGATAAACAGGCCTGGAAGAAACCCCGCTATTGACTGTTTCTGTGGATCCCAGGCCCTGCTACGGGCCCAGTGTCTGGCATGGTAGCACCTGAGCTAAGGGTGCCTGAGGCCCAGTGGGGAGGTGTCAGCTGAAGGACTACAGGCCAGTGTCTGGCGCTGTGTGCTTAGCACCAGACCCTATCTCCTAGACTGTACTTCTGTTCCAAGGCTGTAGATAGCACTGGGGCATTTGGGAGTGAGGTATCTGTACTGGAGGTGCAGAAATGGGGAGGGCTCTCTCTCTCTCTCTCCAGGATTTCGTGACCTGGCCATCTATCTCACAGTGTAAACAAAACTAAAACTATTTCAAGAATTCCTTGCCATGCATGAAGCAAGGTGAGGGAGAATGGAGATACTGGCCGAGGAAGTTCCCTTCCAGAGCTTTGAATCAATCCCAGACCCCAGGCCTCCCCTCTCTATCCCGCCATGGCGTCCTTCTTGGGTCGTTCCTGAGTGCGGAGGGCTTACCTTCTTGGCAGAGAAAGACCCAGCATGGCCGCCTGGCAGGTGCTGCTGAGATGAGGGGAAGAGGTTGGTTTAGCCTTGGGTTTGTGGCTGGTGACCCTGCTGACCATCTAAGTGACCACAGGGAATAGCTGTCTGCTGGTGACCTATGAGCTTCTCCCGGGTCTGATGAAGCTCTGCGTCTCTGTCCCCACTGTCATTGACCCACAGGGAGAGTATCGGCACTTGACCCCTTGAGCATTCGGCAAAACGGCCTTGCCCTTTCTGCCACCTGGCTCCTTCCACAGGGCTCAGGCAGAAGAGGTACCTTCCATTAACACCTCATCCCCACCCATGGGTCTCTGCCAAGTCTGGTCACTGGGCCTTTCCCTCCGTGACGATAGAACTGGAAATTTTAGGGCAAAAGCCCTGGCTTGGTCGCCCATCTCAACCAGCCAATGAAAGAATGAGAGACTTACTAATATGGACACACTGAGTAGATGAAGGGCCCACTGACCCCAAGTTCACCTTTATGGTACTGACATGAGATTTTAGTTTAAATAGAGTCAGAACCAGAGGAAGTAGACTGGGCAAGCACAATGAACTATCCATGGCTACGTGTGGTTCTGCCTGTTGTTGACCCGTCATTGTCTTGGCTCCTCCCAGTCATGCAAGGTAGCCTGAAAGAGTCTTTATTGATAGAATGAACAAGGTGGGTCTCAGGATATGATCCCTGCTCCAGGTAAGGCCTTTTCTGATGGGCAATTATGAGTGATGGATGTGTGGAGTGTGTGTGTGTGTTTCCTGACAGGGTATGATCATTTGGGAATAACAGGCAAATATCTCCATGCTTTCACGCAAAGTAATGGAGACAGACATGCAAAGGCAAGGCTAGATGTCGTCATTTACCCTGCTTTTTGTTTCCTCACGGGCCCCGTTCAGGACTCAGTCCTTTTTTTAGAAGCATCTGTTTCAACGGGGTACGAGATTTTCTCGGAGCTGCTCATTCCCAAGCGAGTTCCCAAAGTAAGGCCCCAGGTGGGAGCTCCCTTTGTACCAATGACCTCAGGAGCTCCTGGCTTGCAGGACTCTGGAAAACACTCATTCCACTCTGAGATGCTGTGAGGGACACGATTCCCCAGGAAGCAAAAGTGAGTGAGTGCAGGCAGAGCTGTGTGATGGGGATTGGTGTGGTGTGGTGTGGTGTGTGTGTGTGTGTGTGTGTGTGTGTGTGTAAGATCTTCAACAGCACATGGGGCCAGGTGGGCTGAGGAATGGACGTTGATTAGCCTCTATTCATCCTTGGCCATGGATGGTTCATATCACAGCTCTTTAAAATATGAAGATGGGGGGGGGGTGCTGGAGAGATGGCTACGTAGTTAAGAGCACTGGCTATTCTTTCCAGAGGACTCTGATTCTGTTTCCAGCACACTCATGGCAGCTCACACCTGTCTGGAACTCCAATTCCAGAGGATCTCACAGCCTCACTCAGACAAATGTGCAGGCAAACACCAATGTCCCCTCACCCCAAGTAAAAATAAATGATAAAATATGAAGATGGCTTAGGCCCTTGTGAGACCTCATGACTGCCATCCTCTCTCTTACCTGGCACGTGGGGGTGGGGACTTTTCCTGAACTTAGGCTTCCGGCAAACAGATGCTCTTCTGTTTCCTCTTTGCTCACATGGTCCTGGTCCTTGCTAGAATGACTTCAGTGTGTAATGTGTGATACTCACTGAGGTTTGGCTCTGGGCAGTCCCCTCTCGCTCTCTCTGCTTGGCTCTCAGACATCCTGATTAGTTTCCTGCTCTGCAGTGTGTACTTTAGTGCAATTTGCTATGGATGCTTTGAAATGAGCAGTAGACTCAGAGAGAGAGAGAGAGAGAGAGAGAGAGAGAGAGAGAGAGAGAGAGAGAGAGAGAAACTGGGTCACCTCATAAGGTACACACTGTGCTTGGATTCCAGAAAAGCTGGGACGGCATGGAGAACTAGAGGTGGTAGTTGGACTGCTCCAGAAAGTACTGAAACCATCAGGAGGTTTACGGAGTCAGGGTCTGCAGTCCAGACTGACCTTGAACTCCCTGTGTGGTAGGTGATGACCTTATTTCTTACTGTCCACCTCCACTTCCTGAGTGCTTAATACACGCATGCACTATCATATCTGGTTGTATGTGTCACTAGGGATCAGCCAGAGCTCTCTGCCTGCTTTGCAGTTACCTTAGCAACTGTGCTTCTTTCCCAGCCCCAAATTAGACTATATCCTAAAGGTCCGACTGTGGCATTAGCACATCGATAGCACCGCTGGATGAGGTACACAAAACTCCATGTTTTGGGCCTGCCTCGGGTGCCTCTGAGAGAACTCTTTCCTAGGGTACAGCCTGGGGTCCCCACCCATGTGAATGAACACTGTTGGTACTCTACCCTGTCTTTATGGAACCAGAGGCAGGGATGTTGGTGAGCTATTATCCAACAATCTGAGTCTCAGGGACCAATGCCACCGCCTCTCCCCGAGCAATTGGTGCCCAAGAAATGGTTAGGAAAGGATGGTTTTGGGGCCCTTATTCTCCCTCTATGCTTGGGAAATTGCTCCCCAAGTTTGCTTTTGATTTGGCTAAGCATTAGGGTCCCTCTGCTCCTCCGAGGGCCTGGGAAGTGCTGCATGAAGTATGGTGTAAAGCGAAGGGCTAAGCTTCATGCTGGGTATTGGGCACTGCACAGACTTACAAGCCTATGCTGCTTCCTGAAGTCACATGCACATGGTCATTTGTGTATTTCCATGGTTCAGGTTCTCCTGAGAATGGGTTTGCTTTTTAGCAGCAGACTTCTGAGTCTAAGGATGCCTGCCCGTGTCCTCTGTGAAATCACAGAAGCGCATGGTGATTGGCTCTTTTGCAAGGTAGGCCACTGGTAGCATTTCATAGAAGGATCTAAGAGAAAGGAAACCATGCATGTGGCAAGCAAGCCTTCAAGCACCCACCAAACCTGGCTCACCACAGTGACAGCGAGCGTGTTCCAGCTCTAAGCGAGGAGACAGCCTGGGAGATGAAGTCTGATAAAGTGTGAGTAAAACGCAGAAGACAGAAATGAAGGACGGGTGGTGGTGGGAAGAGCCACAGTTTCCTCCTAGGGTGTTGCTGGCTGTTCAGAGTTTTGAGCTCTGGGTGTCATTGTGGAATCCTATAGCACTTTCTCAACCTCCTCCTCTCAGTGTTTTCCAGTTAAATGGTTCCAACTCGCCTTGCTGAGGGTTCACCGAAGGTTCTTCCACATCCCAAGGCTGTGTGGTGGCCCAGATCTGTGACCTAGAATGGAGTTGTTAATGCCTTATTGGCACTTTCTTGCTTCCCCCTGGGGTCTTGGATAGGAAACTGCTTCTTGGTTGTTGTTGAGGACGGTGCCCATGGACCATGGAACTTTCCACAAACACTTTAGAGTGAAGAGACCTCAGACAGAGCATGTCTGTCTGAAGCTCAGTCCTGTCTCAGGACTGCACAGTGAGTTTGCAGACACATCATCTCTGACCCGAAAGGCTAATGACTGAATGCCGAGGAAGGCATTTTCCTTATTGCCATGGGTAACTCTGGTATTGGAGTAAGAGTGGCTATATAGCATCTTATTAGGAAGAATATAGGATAAGGAAGTTCCCACCACCGACTCTTACAAACTCTAGCAGCAGATGACAGAATTTCATCCAGACATGCTGACAGTAAGCAAAAGCAGCGGTTTCCATCTCTGAGAGTAGGGAGGAGGAGTCAGGGAAGAGAAAGAGATAAGAGGACATGTTCAAGGGCACGGGAAAGGAAGATCCAGAGTAAGAAGGGCACCCTGAGTTCAGCTGTGGCTTCCTGAGCACACACTCAAGAAGCTGAGAGAATTAGAGGACATGTCAGGTCATAGGACATGTCTAATGTATTTGTAAATATGTGAACAAGGTTTTATGTCCTTAAATCAAATAATAACACAGGGGAGGGAGAGGAAGACAGAGGGAGGGAGTAGGAAAGGATGAAGGAGGAGGAGGAAGAGGAGGAGGAGAGAGGGAGGGAGGGAGAGAGAGAGGGAGAGAGAGAGAGAGAATGAGAATATGAATATGAATATGGATACTTGGATGGCCTGCTTGTGTTAGATGTCTCCTGTCCTTTCTAGGACATCAGTTCAGAGGTCTTTGGATGTGGTGGGATGGGGATGTCCACTGCATCTTCACAGTTCAGAGGTCTTCAGATGTGGTGGGATTGGGGCTGTCCGCTGCATCTTCACAGTTCAGAGGTCTTCAGATGTGGTGGGATTGGGGCTGTCCACTGCATCTTCACAGTTCAGAGGTCTTCAGATGCAGTGGGATTGGGGCTGTCCACTGCATCTTCACAGTTCAGAGGTCTTTGGATGAGGTGGGACTGGGGCTGTCCACTGCATCTTCACAGTTCAGAGGTCTTCGGATGAGGTGGGACTGGGGCTATCCACTGCATCTTTACAGTTCAGAGGTCTTCAGATGTGGTGGGACTGGAGATGTCCACTGCATCTTCACAGTTCAGAGGTCTTCAGATGTGTGGGATGGGGATGTCTACTGCATATTCACAGTTCAGAGGTCTTCAGATGTGGTGGGACTGGGGCTGTCCACTGCATCTTCACAGTTCAGAGGTCTTCAGATGTGGTGGGATTGGGGATGTCCACTGCATCTTCACAGTTCAGAGGTCTTCAGATGTAGTGGGACTGGGGATGTCCGCTGCACTTTCACAGTTCAGAGGTCTTCGGATGTGGTGGGATGGGGATGTCCACTGCATCTTCCCAGTTCAGAGGTCTTCAGATGTGATGGGATTGGGGATGTCCACTGCATCTTCACAGTTCAGAGGTCTTCAGATGTGGTGGGATTGGGACTGTCCACTGTATCTTTACCAGGTGCTCTACCTTTAGTCTTTATGCAAGATGGCTTTTTTCCCCACCCTCGGGAAACTGACCCCTAGCCCTAGCCTTTCCCTGTCTCCCTGACTCCAAATGTTCCCTAACTTACTGTTCCATCCACTGTGAGACAAAGCCAAGCTTCTGTTTTCTTTTTCCAGTGTCTTCCTACTTCTTTCGAGCACTTTCTTTAAGACACTCACCATCCCCCTTTAACCTAATGGAGCTCTTTTGCTTCACACTCTCAATATTTTACCTGGAGATAATCACACGTGTGAGGGATGCCTGGCACTCATGTAGTATAGGTGGTATTTGCGGAGAAGCCACAGTGGACAGGTGCATATTAAAATAATAGACTCTAGGTTTGTGATTGGTAGGGCTCATTGCCAATGACTTACTCCTTCATGTCTGGTCAAGATATCTTCCGGAACACGATCTTGTTTTATGTTCACAGTGATCTTATGAAACGAGTGTTGTTTTATCGTTTCCATTTTACACACAAAGAGGCTGTGAGTGTCCAGAGCACCATGCAGTGTCCCATCTCTGATGATAACACCCATCCTTCATTTTAGGCAGAATCCTGGTCCAGCTGTCTCCTTATGTCTTCCCTGACTTCACAGGTGTCTTCCTGGTCCTAAGATTGCATCCAGTCCTTTAATTCATGACAAAGTGTGTCTCGTTCAGTAGTTTGCCTTAGTTTCAGATGTCTATAAATGTGACTCAGAGTCGGTGAGGCATAAAGGCTTTCACACACCAGCTATCTCGCTGAGGCATTGAACCTAGGTCCTGAACTTGAAGACTTCAGTTTCTACAGACCCGCCCTATGTGCACAACCCGGAGCCACCTTGTTTGTAGGTGAGGGATAAAGAGAGTCTGTGTCACCATCCTCATGGGGACCATGTCCCATGGTGACAGTGTGTGACCAATGTAAGGCTGCACAGTTAGAGACAGCACCTGCTGGGATGACTAAAACCTTCTTAAGGCCAGACCTTGTGGTACACCTTTGACCATAAACTCCAGGCTGCAGAGTGGAACTGAGCTCCACCTGTGCTTTCCTTGAACATTTGGTATTTTCTCAAAGTGGCCAGCATTGTCTCCCCATCAGTCATGTTCCCTGGTGTGAAACCTCATCTAAGGCTCTGTGTCTTAGATGGGGCCTTGGCTTCATAGGTGAGATGCTGCGTCATGCAAGACACTCACAACCAGAGGGAATGCCATGTTCAGCTTGCTCTTCTATCTGGCTTAATGAATGACTAGCCAGAACACGGTGTGGGGCATGAGGAATAGGTGGCATGATGAAGGGTGGCCAGGATACTGATCCCTTGTCCAAGGATAGTGGGCAGGGCCAGAGGTGTCTAGGTTGAGAATTCCCTAGGACGGACTCATAGCAAACCCAAGCACATAAGGGAGGAAAGGAAGGGGAGAAAACCTGGGCAGTCTGTTCTTAGGAACTACACCACGCAAACTGGTTCTACGGTTAACCGCTATGGTTCCTACATAGGGTCTTGGTGCTACTACTCTTGTGAGAACTTGTAAGGAAGTGCAACCTACTTCTGCAGGGAGGGGGCCGGCGGGGACAGTCAATGCGTTGAATGAGGAGTTAGAGGCATTTCACAGGGATGCATCAGCTTCTCATTCATTCAACAAACATTCTGACGCTTGTTGAAAACAATAACTTTCAAAGCATAAGAATAAAAATTACAAATGAAGTAGTGTACCCCAGTAATCTTAGAACTTGGAAGGGGAGGGTAGGAGAATTGGGCGTTCAAAGCCATCCTTGACTCCATAGCAAGTTTGAGGCCACCCTGGGCTACAACAACAACAACAACAACAACAACAGAAATTCCACTAACCTAGTTCAGTAAGGGATACACAAGTGTATTCTGACAATGGAACCACTTTATATAAGGAAAGCTGACCTGCCAGTTCCTGTAGGGCAGAGATGTTAGTGACTTCCAGAGGTCTGAGAAAACATTTGACCTTGAATGAACTAGTAAAGGGACTGTAAAGAGGAGGAGGAGCAGCAACAACAATCACAACAGCAATGATGTCACCCTTATGAGGAAGGCCAAGTGGGCGAGCCCCTTCCTCTGGCTTTTAAGGGGAAGGTGGATGGGAGAGTACCTTCCATTTACAAAGGGCTGCGTGTGTCTTCCCATCAGACCTTAGATACAGACTCGTGGCCAGCCGTTATCGACTTGTGAAATGGACCACGTACAAGTCTGAAAGCAGTTCACTCGATGCTTCCGTCAGATGTGAGCACAGAGTGGCCGTATTTCTTCGGAGCCTGTTCTCTGTCTGCTCCGTGCTCCTGTCTCCTCAACAGGAGTTCTTTAAAACTCTCTTGCTTCTTTTTCTTCCCCAAGTTCTTGAGAGTCGATCAAGACAAAGACAGAGACTGCAGCCTGGACTGCCCAAGCTCCCCTCAGAAGCCACTCTGTGCCTCGGATGGGAGGACCTTCCTGTCCAGATGTGAGTTCCAGCGGGCCAAGTGCAAAGATCCACAGCTGGAGATCGCTCACCGTGGGAATTGCAAAGGTGAGCTGGAGTGGCCGTGGCGGGAAGACAGTGCCTATGTGGCAAGGACATAGATAATTTACTTTCACACTCAACAGCTTGAAAGTTTCTAAATTGATAATTATTTCTCAGAGCATGTGAAGAATACTTTTTTATGAATCTTAAAGTAATTTTTGAGACAGTGTTTTATGTAGCCTATGCTAGCCAAGAACTTGCTATGTAGCAAAGGCTGGCCTTGAACTTCTGGTCTTTGTGCTTCTACTTCCAGTGTACTGGGATTAAAGATATGAACAACCACGTGTGGTTTATGGTCTGTTGGGGACTGAACCCAGGACCCCTTTCATGCTAGGCAAGGATCTCTACCAACTGAATGGTCTCCAACTCCAAAGCAGTCATTTTTACAAGTTGTCTGATTTCCCCAGTGTTTCATGTTGTCATAAAACAAATCTATCACAAGCTCTTCAGGGTCGTTCGTTTGTTTTTGACTCAAAGTGCTCTAAAATGATTATCAGCTCGTCCTCTTCGTTCTGTGAGTGAGGTCAGTTTGGTGTGGACGTTACCCTTGGACTTATCAGTCTTCAGATTAGCAACCAGAGGTTCCAGCTTAGAGCAAGCCTGGAAAAGCTTCGCACAGTAATGAAGGGTTCAGCTTAGCAGAGCACACAGTGCTTTCAAAAGGGATTTACTTTCTCCACGTCTCTGGGAAACAAGACCACACAGATGAAAATGGCCTTGAGAAGTTGTGTGTTGATGAGCTATTAACTCTGACAATCCTCCTATCTAAACAGCCTAACCACATGAACCACCATCAGGGCCATGCCTCTGCCTTCAATTAACCAAGTTGCCAAATTATTTACTCTTTCTGTCAAAGTGCAGAGTTCTGCTAGGCAGACGTGGGTCGTTGTTGCAGGTAATGCAGACACCGTCCTTTAGCTCAGATAGCTCTACCACTGACAAGAGCAACTGACTCTCTTCTGGCCAGGCATGGTGGTTGCACACTTGCAGTCCTACCGCGTGGGAAGCTGAGGCAGGAGAATCCCAAGTTCAAAGCCTGTCTGGACTACTTAGTGAGACCCTGCCTCAAGATAACATGAAAAGTGAAGAGGGGACTGGGAGGTTGCCCGGTGGTAGCCTGATTGTCCAGAATGAATGAAGTCCCAGGTTTAGTACCTGGGACCAGGGCTGGTGATGGTGGGCTATGGTCCCAGGGCTGGTGATGGTGGGTTATGGTCCCAGGGCTGGCGATGGTGGGCTATGGTCCCAGGGCTGGTGATGGTGGGCTATGATCATAATCCTAGTTCTTGGGAGTTGAGGACTTCACTTTCAAGGCCAATATGGCTGCATTGTGAGACCCCGACTCATAAAAACAAAACAAAAACATTATCAACCCAATTCCACAACCAAAATACTCAGTACTGCAGAAATAGCATAACCGAGTGGCGGTCATCTTCCCTAGTGGTTAGGAGAAAAAGAGGACACTTAGGACAAATGCCATTCGCTAATGACATTCTTTGTCCCTAAACATCCATTCCTGTTTATGGGGGTGTGGGGAGACCTAAGTATTTTATTGACTCTGACCCACCTGACATTGCATACTCCATATTATTAATTTGTCCTGTTGCTATTTGTCTCGAGATGTGTAATTTCTCCAGGGAAAGCAAGAATGAGAAAAATCTGAGTTTTATTTATTGTCGCGCTTCCAGGTAATCACACGCATACTTCTGCAAACATGTTTTCATGTGCCCATGAACATGCAGCCATGCGCACAGATGTGTGCATATGTACTTGCACACGCACATAGATGTGTGCATATGTACTTGCACACACACACATGGATGTGTGCATATGTACTTGCACACACACATGGATGTGTGCATATGTACTTGCACACACACATGGATGTGTGCATATGTACTTGTACACACACGGATGTGTGCATATGTACTTGTATACACACACATGGATGTGTGCATATGTGCTTGTATACACACACATGGATGTGTGCATATGTACTTGAACACACACATGGATGTGTGCATATGTACTTGTACACACATGGATGTGTGCATATGTACTTGTACACACACATGGACGTGTACATATGTACTTGCACACACACACATGGATGTGTGCATATGTACTTGCACACACACAGATGTGTGCATATGTACTTTTATACACACACGGATGTGTGCATATGTACTTGTACACACATGGATGTGTGCATATGCACTTGTACACACACACACACTTGCACACACATGCACACACAGCACTTTCAGGTGGTCACTTCACTGGTTCATTCAAACCCAAGCCTTGCACTAGTCCTGACACTTGCTCATTCAAACCCAAGCCTTGCACTAGTCCTGACACTTGCTCATTCAAACCCAAGCCTTGCACTAGTCCTGACACTTGCTCATTCAAACCCAAGCCTTGCACTAGTCCTGACACTTGCTCATTCAAACCCAAGCCTTGCACTAGTCCTGACACTTGCTTAGGGTTGATGACTTTGGTGAATGGGCTGCTTCCATCTCCCTGAAAGACTCCTTAAGGCTCCATTCAGTTCCACCGTGCAGTTCCTGAAGACTGAGATCGTTCCCTATGGACACCACGGGAATCTGTGCTTCCTCATAGCACCTTGTAGGTTGAGAGGGAGCAGCCTACACATTCAAATTCAAGGAGTCCACACTTGTAATTCCAGCCACAGACAACTCTTCCAGCATCTTCACACGTTCAAATAGACGGGGTGGTTGAAAGAGTGTCCCTGGGTTTAATGGGTTCCCTACAGTCATATTACCAGAGACTGTGGGCAGCAGATATGACAGCAGTTCACACCTGGCTCTAGGTCTTTCCCTCAAAGATGTCTGTGCACTGAGAGCTAATCATACATTTAAGGAAAATTTAGATGTGATTTTATGTCTTGACTGTTGCTGTCTCAGCTATATGTGCAGAAGGAAGAGGAACAAATATAAACTTCTTTTAAATACCAAGATGCAGTCCTGATAGAAGCTTCTAGAAGCAATCTCCTAGGAGGTCTTGGCTTTCCAAAGTGATCCCTGTGGGAAGCGGTGGCGGTCACGTGGCTCCACAAAGCCTGGCACCCCTTTGTTCCTGCTTCCTGCCACATTTTCTTGGCAAGGCTGGGCATCCTGCTTATGGACCACAAGGAAGTGGTCAGACAGATCAGCTGTTGCCATGGTTACTGAGGACCAGTACAGGCATGAGAAGGATGGTGTGGGGTCAGGGGTCTTGACGATCTCAAGGGAAGAAAAATGACGGGGGGGGGGGTTGCTCTTCTGTCCCTAGTGTGAGGTGTCACCCCAGGCTTGGACTTCCACTGGCTCTGGTCACAATTTGATTTAATTGTGGCAGGGTCAGTTTGAAGTGAACAGAGATGTTCTCTTGGGAGAGTCCTGGGTCATTGCTGTTTGCCGGCAGCCCGCTGTTCCTGGATAATTTTCTTGGTAGAGTTCTCAACCCCTAATGGAAGAAATTGTGTATCATAAACTTGAAACTGCTAAAAACACAATGGGGGAGAATCAGTCAAATGTGACACCTCTCCAAAGCAAGCGTAACTTAACAGAGAAAGGATTACAATGAAAACACCACAGACTCCAGCAGCTTTCTGTGTTGTGCTTACGTGGGGCCGCGGCCAGCCCAGGCAGTAAATACAGAACTGGAGGAGAGGGTGCCTTCCACACATGGGGGCTTCAATACAGGTGGACATCATATACCTCTGGCACACTGGGGTACAAGTGGGACCCCAAGAGGCTCTAACTTGTTCCCATTTGTGGTGAGTGAATTTTATCTGCTGGGGTATTCCTTCCTTGGATTTAACATAGGGATGGCATCTTTGCCTAGGGTGGCCTCCACCACCAGGCATTGCTTACATGTTTCCTAAAGTCAAGTGGGTGACATCTCCTTCTACCCTGAATATCAGCCATTGGAGAGATGGCTTATGGGAATGGACTCATGCCATGAAACCCAGGCACAACATTGGCTGCCACATGGTGGGTCGTGGCCAAATTGACAATATCTCTTCCTTTCCCAAGACGACAAATGCTGTTATCTGTACAAGACCCACGTGAGCTTTGCTGTCCTGAGCTAGCTGCAGAGACATGAAATCAAGTTTTTGTTTGTGGTCCTTCAAGAAATACAGTGTGCATCTCACCCTCCTCCCTGTTTTACTGGCGTGGAAGCTGGCCACACTGTAAAATATCCAGCTACAGCTAGCATCTGTATTTTGAGGCCCCCTTTTACATATTTTGTGGGTGACAGATTTGTGGGCCTGTCTCTTTTGAGTGTGTTGGTTTGGAAAGAACAATTAAGATATTTTATTCCGCATTTAATTAAATAGGATTAAAATGTGCGTGTCTCATGTCATGATTTGACATTGACCCTGAATGGAATTTCAGTGGTGTAGACTGATGGATTTTTCTTGTGTTTTCATAGAAATTTGTGGAGTTTGTGTTTTCAGAACTCGGCAAACATATTAATAATTTTTCTTTTGATCTGGAACCAGTATGGCCGCTTTTCTTTTCAACAAATCACTGGAACTGATTTTTTTTTTTTCAGAAAAAAAAAGGGAAAGAAAAGAAGAAAATAAAGGAAAAGGTCACACAGCAGGAAACCTTGGGATTATTTTGAGATTTCTGGGAACAAAATTATAATAAATTTCTGGAAACAGCTCCCTTCAAGGTTTCTGCACAAAGAGCTCGAAGTAGACTCGTGGGGAGGTGCAGATGTTTGGTTGCCAGCCCAGGCCTCTGGTGCCTGCCTTCACCAATGCTGGGATCCCTGACATAGGAAAGCTACGACACTGGCCACTGGGAGTGGGGGGGAGCCTGCACTCACAGGGTGTTCTCACCCCATGACAAGAGTAGGCAGTTGTCCCTGTTAGGAGATTGTGGAGTTCCCACTGTGTCAGGATGGGTCACGGTGGCTCAGCATCATTATCTAACAGAGATTGTCTCTTCAGCCTTCACCCGAGCTCAGCTCTCCCACTGTTTGAGACCCTCAGACTGGAGGGGTCCAGGAGCCAGGATCTATCCTTTCATAGAGGAGTGGAGAACACATTTGTCTTCTATCTCCAAGAAGACTACATGACGCGGGATGTCTTCCTGTCTGAAGGGTTCTTCTTTTTGAAATACTTCTAACACCCTTTTACTGATGGGCAACTAGCAAACTGGAAACTGGTCACAAGCTCTTACATCTCCCCATTTTCTGTACACAGCCATCCATGGTCTCACGTTTTAAGACAACACTGTGGGAGAGGTAAAGGAAGCATTGAGACCAGGCGGGTAAGCCTGCCGCCCCATGCAGGACTATCTTGACCCACAGGAACAGCTTGGATGGTTCTGCTGGCTGCTTCAGTGAGGGGTGGACCCATCTGAATTCCACTGAGGAAGATAGCTGTCCATGAGAGCTCTGTGTAGGGTGAGGGGCACATGTGTGTACCTGTGGGCAGGTGCAAGTATATGACTTCACACAGATGCATGTGGGAGTGTGCACCCACCCGTACACCTGTGAGCGTGCAGGTAGGAGTGCAGATGCAGAGTATGTGCAGTATGAAAGTGAGGGCATGCTCGATTTTGCTCCTAGTGTGCATGGGTGTCTGCAGCTCTCCTCCATCCAGCACCTAGCTGGCATGTCTTTGTTCCCATGGATACAGTCCTCAGAGACAGCAGCTCTGCCTTAGGATTCCCCAGTCCTGCCTGCTTGCCTTTCCCCCTCCCCCCTTTTTTTTTTTTT
>NC_034610.1:9920174-9924389 GCF_900095145.1 Mus pahari
GTTTTTTTTTTTCTTTTTCGTAGCAACAGAAAAGTAACTAAGACACCATGAACTTCCATCCATCCTGCCTTTCTTCCCAAGTGTTCTTCCTTTTCGAGACAGGATTTCTCTGTGTAGTCCTGGAACTCACTCTGTAGACCAGGCTGGCCTCAAACTCAGAAATCTGCCTGCCTCTGCCTCCCACGTTCTGGGATTAAAGGTGTGTGCCACCATGCCCAGCCCACCTGCTTACAGCAGCTTCACCTGCACGATGCTCAGCTCACGTCCCTTGCTGCTGTGTCATCGTAGACTTAAGAAGTCACCATAGGGACTTCACCCCTTTCCCTGCCAAGCCATGGCCTGGAACACAAGCAAATGCTGGGGAGCACATAGCTGGAAATGGCCCTCCTGTTTGTTGCAGCCCGTCTGAGATCTCAGGGCACAGCTTCCAGGAGGAAGGAGGTATTGTGTGCCACATCAGCCAGCCTCTGGAGGGCTGACAGTCAACCTTCACCATAAAGAAGCTGGGGATGGCATCATCGTCCATTCTGGTGTGCAGGGAGTGAGGTGTGTTCTTGTGACAGAGATGGTGGTAGTCAGACGTCCCCTGTGCCGTAGGAACTGCCTCTCACTTTAACGCATGGGAGTAAGCCTCATGGCTTACCTTTGTCTCTCTTTGCAATGCCAGCTGCGTGACAGCACTTCCTATCCGTATACTTCATGGATTTAGGATGAAACTTTTGTCTCTGACTTCTGTAACCACATTTTCCCTGTTGTCATGTGAAGTTAAAAGGACGTACTGTTCTGTTTTTTTTTATGAGTGCAAGGGCAGCTGTTTTAGCTGGTTGCTAGAGACAACAGTGACCTTCTGGGAGAGGGCGCCCTGACTGACCTTAGGTTCCCACCATAGCACATCATTGTGTCGATGGGAAGTGTCCTTTCTCACAAGGGACACTGCTGAATTGTCTTTTTTTTCAGAGTCTTGTCTTAAATTACATGTGGGTAAAGTATTATAGCTTTGAAATACAGTGTCTGTCTTTATTTGAGGCCGTGAACATCAAAGGCAAGGCTCTACTAGTCATTTCTGTGGCCACTACATGGAACCATAGGAAATAGTAGTGCAATCTGCTCTTGACCCTAGAGAGTTCATGGCCATTGCAGTAACCATGACGACTGAGTGGCCTGTAGACTCAGACCTGTACTCTTATCTGCCTTCTCTGCCCTGGGTTCAAAGGCACTGAGACATTTATCTACCTCCAAGAGGGGTTGGCTTTGTACACATGTTAAAAGCCACCCTGGTTGTTTTAGAATTATTTGGGAAGGAGAACCTTAGTTGAGAAAAGCCCTCCATCAGATTGCCTGTAGGCAGGTTTGTGGGGCATTTTCTTGATTAATAATTTCTTATGGGATGGCTCAGCCTATAAGAACCCACCTTGGGCAGATGGTTCTTGGTTCCAAGCCAGTAAGCAGCATCCTTCCATGGCCTCTGCTTGAGTTCCTGCATTGGCTTCTCCCAGTGTGGGAAGGGCTCATGGAAGTATAACCTAAATAAACCCTTTGCTCTCCAAGTTACATGCTAAGACAGAGCACTATCTCTGGCATACAACATCTCAGCATGGGGCATGGGTGAGCAGAGCCCTGGGGATGGTGGTCTCTATCGACTCCTGCTGATCAGGAGTTCCTGAAGGAGGCACCTACTGTGCACAGAGACCATGAACTGCCCAATTACACAAATCTGGAAATGTCCCAACTGCTCCTCTTCAACTCCCTCTAACTAAGATTTTTTTGGTAGAAGACATCCAGCCAAGCCACCTTTTTCAATGACTGCTTGATTCTGTTCTGAGTGGTTTCAGCAAGACGGGAAATTGTTCTTTTCCCATTAAACACACACACACACACACACACACACACACACACACACACACACACACACACGAGAAATAACCATAGCAAACCACTGCTCACTGTTTCTTCATAACAAGCAGCATCTTTTCTGGGAAAAGTTTTCAATTAGCAATAATCGCGCCTTGGATAAACCTCACTGGCTTCGATACTGCCACTGCACCAAGCTCTTTTCTGGGTTAATATAAATTTATACACAAACAATCCTGTGATCCCTCCGGGATCTATTTTACTCTTCAATTGAGATTGGAAAAAGTTGTTTCCAAAATGTATTAAGTATTAATCAATAATTCATCAAAAACTTCTGTTTGAATATTGCTAGTGGAGCCCTGTTGCTTAATGTGTAAAATCTTGGCTCTTTCAGGTCAGAGCAAAAGGTCTCCAAAATGTCTCATTTAATTTGCATCAAAGATACTTTCTCTGGTCTAGTAAAAAATAAATTATATACAATTAAGTGATTAAATTATTAATAAATTTATTTATTTAGAATTTTCTTATGTGTCTGTGTGAATGTATTTGTGAATTGTGGTGTCAGTCTGAGTATATTCTCTCTCTCTCTCTCTCTCTCTCTCTCTCTCTCTCTCTCTCTCTCTGTGTGTGTGTGTGTGTGTGTGTGTGTGTGTGTACAGAAGCCAGAAGAAACTGTTGGATCCCCTGGAGCTGGAGTTGTGATTGTGAGCTGCTCAACATGGGTGCTGGGAACTGGTTTTGGACCCTCTGGAAAAGCAGTCTGTGCTTTTAACTGCTGACCTGCCTCTCCAGTCCTCATGGGAATATTAAAATTGGAATGTCTAGTTAAATTGAGTTTTCTTATGACATAGAAATTAATCGTAGCTTTAAAAATACCAAGAGTCGTGTTCCCTGAGATGGTTCTGGCAGTTTAAAAGGAGAGAGGACTTGGCTATTGGGAAATGCACAGGTTAGCATTGTGCCCCTTGTCAGTGGGAAGTGGAGCAGTACAGCCAGTGTAGAACCCTCCCCCCCCCCAACACAAACACACACAGCAGCTATTCCAATAGTGACAAAGTCACTCGCGACAAAACAATTCTACCCCGGTGTTAAACCACAAGGGCTTGAAAGTGGGCACTCAGAGCTGACCTGCGGATATTCAGTGGGGCACGAGCATGGTGGCCAGAAGATGGGCTCTGCCAATGTTGGTCAGCAGATGTTTTGGTGGACCACAGGAAGCAGTGGTACCTGGCCATGCTGAGGCTGGGGTGTGCCCCGAGATACCAAGGGCCTGTGGTCCTCCATATAACATGGGCAGAAGAGGCAAATCCATAGGTGTAGAAAGGGGCTGAGGTAGAGGGTGTCTGTGTTACTGGATACAGGCTTGTGCCCAGGGTGACAGCAGTCTCCTGGAGCTAGGCAGGGTGGAGGCAACAGAGGGCCGTGGACATCCCACACCAGGACTGCGGCAACCGGCACTGACCTGAACTGGAAATGGCTCACAGGGGAGTTTTTATGAACTGTCCACGAATACCACAGTGATAGTTGTTATGCTTAGGTGTTGAGGATTTTATATTCAAACAGAAACAAAAGGCTCAGAGAAACTTAGCTTAATGATGTCCCTGAACAGGAGAGTTGTTTATTTTCTAACGTATTTGTATAAGCACAAAGAATAAAAAAAGTGGTAACATAAATTTAACACCACTAAATGAAACTCAGCTAAAAGAATATTTGTATTCTATTCTATGCTCAAGACGCGCAAGGTTTTTGTTTCTTTGGTCTGCGTGGCGGTATGCATCAGAGGCATAACAGCTTAGAGGCAGGGGAAGAATATAAGGAGATGTTGCCAGTTTGAAGTGTGGCTCCCCCAAAGACCCTGCCTCCAGAGTGTCTCCCTGGTGGACACCTTGATAAGACTTGACAGTAAAGTCTGGGGTGAGACAGGGCAGGCGGTGGCTTGCCGCCATCAGGGCATGGTGGTTATCTGATACTTGGATTTCACAGGTTTTACTTGTTTGTTGTCATTGTCCCCTAAGACAAACTAGCCTGGCATGTGCCAGCCATGAACTTGGAATGAGAGTCCCATTATACAGATTGGCAAGTTTGAAAATGGCTTGACCAAGGTGATGTGAAGGCTTTAAGGAATTGTGAGCCAAGGATGAAACAAAAACGTTGCTTGAAAAAAAATCTTCTGGAATGTTTATGATGGCTCAAGTATTAGGAATACCTATGGGTCTCTGTTTTCCCTAGCGGAGGCAAGCTGAAGCTCATGTCATATTTCCTTTTAGATAGAGAGCTCACAGGTCATTAAAAAAAGGGAGGGGAAGCCAGCCTCTCCCTCTCCCTCTCCCTCTCCTCCCTCTCCCTCTCCTCCCTCTCCCTCTC
>NC_034610.1:9924468-9953673 GCF_900095145.1 Mus pahari
CCTCCCTCTCCCTCTCCCTCTCCCTCTCCCTCTCCCTCTCCCTCGCCACATGTGCACACATGTGGAGGTCAGAGGACAACTTGCACAACAGGTGTTTTTCCTCCCACCAGGCGGGGTCCTGGGGAGTGAGCTTAGGCCACTAAGTTTGCTGGCCCGTGCTTTTGCCCACTGAAGTATCTCACTGGCCCTACATGGACTTTGTATATGTGTGTCGGGGACTGAGCACAGGGCCTGATGCAGAGAGGCAGCCTTTTGCCTCTGAGCTCCTTGCCCAGTCTGCTTGGTTGTTTTTGAACTTGACAGTGTTCACCAGTCATGCTTTGTGTCACTAAATAAATCACAGAGGCAGCATCCTTTTTGACTTGAGCTGTGGGATGTTTAGCTACTTATCACCATGCTTCCCTGACAGTTTAGTACAGTCTGTGAGATCCTAGAGACCAAGATGCAGAGGAAAGAGGCGAGTCTTGACTCCACTAGGTGTTGGCTACGGTGGGATATCAGGCCCCAGTGCCTGCCTCTGATTTGAGTTGAGCTGTGTGTTCCGGCTTCCCATCTGCATCTAGGTGCATCCTGGGGCCCTGGCACAGCCTGCTTCTTGTTTTTAGGAAGCCAGACTTTCCCCCATTTCCCACAGACACCTTCAGATACGATTCCCAGCCTCCATTTCCTGTCTCTAAAGTGTGGGGAATGAGCCATACTCTTCTCAGCTCTCACGGGAACAGAGGGAGGCACCTGCTATGTTGGGCAGCCTCTCTCAGCCCAGTGGTCTACCCCTCAACAGCTTGTACTTGTCTCTTAGAATGTCATCTATTGTCTTCCCGCCCTGCCTGTAACTGCTCTACTGTGGTCTGCCTGCAGATGTGTCCAGGTGTGTGGCTGAGAGGAAGTACACCCAGGAGCAGGCCCGGAAGGAGTTCCAGCAAGTGTTCATTCCAGAATGCAATGATGATGGCACCTACAGCCAGGTGACTTATGCTGTTTTGAGAGTCTAAGCCTGGGCCATTGGGGTTGAGGTGCCAGGGCTAGGGACAAAAGGGAAGGAGCCAGAGCCATTGATTGGGAAGCAGTCATCTCATTTCGGAGACACCGGCCTCAGAAGCCTCACAGTATTATATATCCAGATCCCAGCTGGCTCAGGTGTCTATACCACAGCTATGGCGCATGCATCCTTGTGCTCCATGAATAGGGTGTGAGGCAGTTCTCTCAGCAAAGCTCATTAACCCTGGCCAACTGGCCGAGCTGTGGTTCTGATTGTAGCTTAGCTCATTCATGAGCCCCATGACTCAGCCACTGAGTCCACAGTAGGATGCTGCCACATCAAGTCACGGCTTGCCTATGGTCATGCTGCTGGCTGGCCAAACTCCGACTGAAATAGCTTGGTTCTAATTTGATTCGGTCAGTGCTGCTATGGAGAGCTGCCTGCAGCATACCACCAGTGGAGTAGGTTCTCAGGGAGCAGCAGAAACCTTCTGCTATCAGTACCTGTGATCTCATGTGAAGTGTGGGGCTATGTGTCTCAGCATAGTCATGTGACGTTTGGGAGAAGGGATAGCACGGGGAAGGAGCTACACTCACGGATGTCCCCTACTGTGGTCAGCTGAAAGTTCGACAAAGGGATCTGGGGGAACCGAGAAGGTGATGTAGAAATGCATCGTCACTGCTGGACACCTATCTCTTCCCCCCACTCCGAGTCAGCCATGGGCTCACGGAGAGGTGTTAGGGACTGGCTTTCCCCTGTGTGAAGGGAGGGTTTTAGGTACTTGCAGCAGGGCCTGGCCCTCACTGTTGTGCGGGAAAGTATACTGGTTCATTTTTCTCCATACATCTGTTGTGAAGCTTAGCATGCAGCTCCCACTGGATGTCCAAATGCAGCACCTGAAAGTCTCAGCCATCCTCTGGCATGCCTCTGTAGGAGAAGTTGTCTGTGGTTAGCTCACTTTCCTGTCCTTTCTCTGCAGGTCCAGTGTCACAGCTACACAGGATACTGTTGGTGTGTTACACCAAATGGAAGACCCATCAGTGGCACCGCTGTGGCCCACAAGACACCCAGGTGCCCCGGTAGGTCTGACTAATGCTGGCTCTAGGCAAATGACTTCCTGTTTCTCTTGGTCATCTTACTCAGATTCCCTCACAAATCAAAAGGACATTTAGAGAGGGGGGAGGGCAGGATGAGCTCACTGGACCACCACTCCACATAGACCTGGAGGAAAAAGAGAAACACAGACTTTTGTCTACATGGAGAGGCAGGGGACAGCTCACCATAGGGACACACTGGGCTTGAATCATTTGAAAATATAACCACAGAGGCTCGAGTCACCAGCTTGAATGACCCATTGTTTTTCTTGGCCAAAAAAAGCAAAAGGTCCTGCTTTTATATATATATGGGTTTTCAAAGAGAAAGTGGGTCTTTGCTCACAGTTGAGTTTCCAGACGTTTATGTGTGACATTTTATTACTCAGACAGGAGCTTGATGTACTGAAAGTAACAAGACTGGCGGCCTCACAGTCTATAAAATGGTCCCTTTTCCACTAATATTTTACCAAAAAAGGATCTAGATGATTCAGATCATTTTTATGTGAAAATGGTCTCCTGCCCGGGGCCTGACTAACTTGCCGTCTGCTGAAGGAGTCTGTCTGATGAAGCTGAATGTTCTTGTCATCCAAGTCTTTGGGTTGTAACATGGAAATAGGCAAACCGATCGGGGCTAGGGACGTAAGACATACATTTCTCCAAGTTTGTCACTTGAGGGTTGAAATGTTAGTGTCTGGGGTTACCCGTCGGACGTATTTTCTATTTAAGGGTCAGGCACTGCCTGCAGAGATTCCATGTCTTATTGTGACCCAGGCAGAGGAACTGGGCACGGGATCATTGGCTGTGGCCTCCTCAGAACTTTGCGACAAACCCTGTATTTCAGAGACTGTTCATCTCTGAAACTGGCATGTTCTATATTATATGTTATGAGGAGTGGAAATACATTTGTTTTATTTCAAAACTGTTTTACCACTGAAACCTACAATGTGCTATTTTTTCCCATGAGCGGATGTTTACACTGAATAGTTCTTGTACAGAGCTGTGGAGGGAAAGACAGAGCTGAGCTGCTCTCCTGGGAGAAAGCAGAGGGCAGGGCGACAGGATTCCATGCTTTCTGAAATGTAGGGGAGGGCTGTGGGGGAATTGGGCATCCTACTCTCACCCCACAGAGACAAAACTGACAATGTAGCCTTACATAATACAGTGGACATCTTCCTGCGTTGTGACACAGCCTGATGGAGAAGTGGGGTAGTGGGCTTCCCTTTACGCTGGGCTTGCTTTGACAGCAGGTTAGAGTGGCCCTGGTATTGTCTGAAAATCCCAGGGAACTTATGCTTTGGATACGCCCATGTGATCAGCGACCAGGTGATGTTCAGCACAAGTGGTGTACAGCACAGGTGATACATATTGTCCTACAGATATAAATTATCTGTTAAACTAGGGTAAATTTTCAGAATTCACAATGTATCTTCTGCCTTCAAATTCATACCAAATTCACCATATAGATATACTGTATAAACTGGAATTCAGAAATTAGGTTAGAAATGAGCAGAAGACAGCAAATTTCTGTCAGAATGTGTGTGTGTGTGTGTGTGTGTGTGTATGTGTGTATATATGTGTGTATGTATATGTATGTATATATGTACATGTCTAAATGTGGATGTATGTGTATATGTGGATAAATGTATATGAATTATATATGTGTACATGGTGTATATGTGCATGTATGTGTATATATATGTATGTACATGTTTACACAAGGGTGTATGTATGTATATGTGAAGTATATGTAAGTAAGTATGTGCCTGTGTATACATGGTATGTATGTGCATGTATATACATGATATATATGTGTACATGGTATATATGTATAATATGTATACATGTATATATGCCAATATGTGTATGTGTGCACATGTGTGTGTATGAATTTGTGTATGTGCTTATTAGAACCATGTGTAAACATGCTCTGTAGCATCTAAGTGGGGATAGAGGCTGGTGTCCCTTCTAGGTCTGTATCCAGTGACATAGTGCAGAACCCCTCCCCAAGTCCTTAGTTGCACCAGGAAGACCTAGGTGAGGCATGAAAAGTCATGTCACAGTTGTATGCTGAAGCCATGGATGCAGAATACCTCAGTTCCAAAGTGGTCAAAGCAGGAACATTTTCTAGAGGAGGGTGTCTTTGTGTCTTCATGCCAGGGCATCACACTGGGACTCTCAGAGCATGGGCCTGGAGACAGAGACCCAGAGGTGACTGTGTGGCAAGGGAGAGGACAGAACAATAGACCACCCACGGCAGTGTGTAAGCTGGTCACTCAGGGCCCAGCACTTTTCCTTCTGGGAATAGACCCTGGAGGAACATGGCTGTGTGGTGCAGACGTGTGGCCGGCCTACAGCAACACTGGCTGTAAAAGCCAAACCCTGGGACTGTCTGTAGGATAACACAACACAGAGTGCTAGCCTCACGGTAGGATAAACATCAGTGCAGACAGTTACACACTCCCTGTCTCTCTTACTGGTGCCACAGAGCTGACAGCTGTGTGAGTCAGAAGAGGCAGGGAAGCACATTACAGGGCAGGGAATTTACAGCTCTGAGGAGACAAAGCCAGCCCCCCCCCCCTGGCCTGGAGGTGGCCTGGAGTGACCACAGAGGGATGGAGCTGATGATGGACAGACAATAAAAGGGATTTGTCAGATTGCCTTACATCCTGCGACCAGGAGAGCCGGGCAGCAGCTGTCTCCAGAACTCAGTAGTTGATCAGTCCCTGAGGCTGGAGACCCTGATCCAACAACCCCCTCACAGGTATTCAGTGGCTGATGTCTTTGTCTCTGCCAGATCCAGTTGATTAACATCCCACTGGGCTTGAACATCTTTGTTTACATTCTGAATCCTGACCCACAATTGCCCTGAGGGATCAGGATGGAAAGGCCCTAATTCCTTTTTTACAAAAAGCCAGTCTCCTTCACGGGTTTCCATCATGCCAATCTCCACTGTCAGCCACTGCTTGAACTAACAAGTAATTAACCTCAGATAATAAACCAGTGACCTCCTTATCCTTCTGATTCCCTGTGGTGACATAGGTGTGAGGGGCAGAGGGCTCAGGCAGAAGAGACAGTGTAGAGGTGTCAAGCCCCTTTAACCTTTATCTCCTCTTTCTGTCTTACTCCTCAATGGGCATACCTGAGCCACCAGCATCTTCTGACCACAGGGCAGTGCTTGACCAGTTCTTGCATTATTCCTGTCTGGATTTGTTTTGCAAGAAGCCTCACTCACTGTTCACTGTCACTGCTGCTACTAACAGGCACTGGCCACCAGCGAGTGGAGCCTGGCAGACACTGGTATAGCCTGGAGCCTGGGCCAGCAATGGCCAAGTACCACAGACACATACAGAATACCGTCTGCTTTCACAGAGGGGTGGTTCTCATAAATAAGAGCAGGTCTGGCAGGTATAGGAGAGGGTCTCATTTCTGAGTGCTATTGACTCACTCTGACGCCTTCTGGATTATGTCTATGCAGTGATCAGGTATAGAAAGGGAGACAGCCTGAAGGAAGACTCCCACGGTGGTGGTGGTGGTGGTGGTGGTGGGGACAGCTTCAAGAAGAGTGGTGACTGGAAGCTAGAGACAAAGGTGGTTTAGAGGGACTGAGCTGTTCCCTGGTGGCTTCCTGACTCCCCTCCTGAGAGTGGATGACCTTTGCTTGGAGACTTGGGAGCTGCATGGAGCCCTGCGTGCTTAGAGCTTTTGGTCTGCAGCGGATGCTTGCCTGTCCTCTCTGGCACCAGAAATGTGCTAGAAAAAAGGCAAAGAGTCTGTTCTGTTTCCCTCGTGGCCCATGCTGGTGAAGGACATAGCTCTCCAGAGGGTCCTTTGTAATCTTCAGGGATTTAATTTGCATTCTCTCTCTCCCCCCCCCTCCTTTCTCCCTCCTGCCTCTCTCCTGTCCTCTCTTTCTTCCCTGTTGCCAAAGACTGACGTGGCCGGGCATAGATGCAGATGTTAAAAACAAAGAAACTTCCCTCCAAGGAGGGTGTCCGCAGCAGGCTAATTTTGTTAATTTGGAAATAATTTCAGGTTTTAATCCCTCCACCCTAATCGCTAACTGAGCGCTCATTCCTAGTCAGGTTTAAGAGCTGTAGTCTGACCCTTCATTCAAGGGCTTAAAAAACATCTATCATTTTTAATTTATGCATATATGTGTGTGCCTGCGTGTTTATGTGCAAGTATTTGAGGATGGCAGCAGAGGACAGAGGGTGTCAGATCCCTTGGAAATGGAGTTATAAGAAGTCATGAGCCTCCTGGTGTGGATGTTGGGCACTGAACTCACGTCTTCTACAAGAGCAGAGAGTGCTCTTCGCCTCCCAGCCATTTCCCCCAGTGAAAAGACTCAGCATCGTGGTATCCTGAGGGTCTTCACTGGGACTAGTCAGAGCCAGAGGTTGGCCTTTGAAGTAGGCTTCAGATTTCAATTCTCAGGAGAGGGATGGAAACACTGTGGTTTGTATGTGGTAACACCTCAGTGCTTGGCTCCCATACCAAGGACCGGCTCTGGAGCTGACGGCAGGTGGATGCTTCAGGATAGGGTCCAACAAGACGGAGCAACACCAGTGGTGCCCGCCCCTGTCCATTTACTGACAAGGTTTTAAATATTCCATCTTGCAACTTGTAGTTTTGTGGCCATTCTGATAAGGCTATGCAGGATGATGGTCTCTTCTGGAATCTCCTCATGCCCGTCTCTGCTGCTTGGTCCAGAGAATTCTACTTCAGGGTGTGGAAGATCCAGGGGTAAACTACAAATGGCCTTGGATTAAACAGGTGACCTTTCAGCAGGTTGACAAAGAAGTAAGATAGTCCTTGACCTTAGCTAACACAGTCCCTGTAAAATTGAATTTTATAGAATGTTTGCGAACATCCCTTTGCCAAGCGTAGTTCATCTTGGGTTCCCCCTTATGCCTTCTAATAAACTTTCTGACAAACCTTACAAGACCTTTTATATGTAGGCGGTCCTCATTTATGTCGCTCGTGGAGAGATCAATACCTAGATAACTCCGGAGATAGGCTACAAGCCTTACACAAATACCATCTCTTGATTACCTGCATGGTCCTCACTCCAGAAGCATGAGACAAGGGATTCGGAGGATAGCCTGTACTCCTGGACCAGCCCCTAACCCCTGTGTGCAGTGTGGGTAGATAGCCATACATACATACATACACCTACCCCAGAGTGTCACTCCTCTCTGTTAAATCCTACCATGACTGTGCAGAGGGTGAGAGTCACAGGATCCTGTTTCCTCTCTGCAGACTAAGAGGAAGAGCAAAAGGGGAAAGCTTTGCAGCAGCTCTTACTTGGCCTTGAGGGAGACAGGGCGGACTTTAGAAGTGGAGCTGGCTCAACGTGCATGAGAGGAGACTCCCTTAGTCAATTTGAGGGGATCCACAGCTGGGAAGGGGGCAGGGCAGGTCCTGGTCATGGAAGACAGCAGATAGGCAATGGCTTGTGCCCTGGTTCCTCGGCAGCCCCAGGGGTAAGGAGGTGGCATGAGGGATATCCCCCCCCCCCCAGATACTTTAAGGAGCAGTTCTTGGACATTAGGCTTAGGCATCTGTGTAGGCTCCACTCCAGGCAATGGTCTTATGGGTCGGTGGACTGGCAGATTTGTAGACTGAACTTCCAGAGTCCAGAGAAGGACTGTGCATATAGTCCTCATACCAACTGCTCCAGCAGCAGACTACTCCCCTTTCTCCTCTAGTCACCTGCTGGCTGCAGATAATGGACTGAATCTGCTACTCAGTAGACAGTTAGCCCTCCAGGCCTCAGTTTCCTCATCTGTGTCCTGGGTATAATAGTAGGGCTAAGTCTTGAGCTGCTGTTAGCATCAAAAGACTTAAGGCGTGTGAAGCTCTCAGGACAGGGAAGGATGCGGGGTGAGGAATACGCAGGCGCTTGCTTCCCATACAGACATGCTGTGGGTGCCTATGCGCGTCCACCGAGTCCACCTCCCTGCGTTAGCCGGGCTTCCTGGTGCTATGTTACTTGGCTGTTTATCCTGCAGAACATGGCGGCAGGTCGAATGATTGTACAATGGAACAAACAAGTTGGGGAAAGCCGATGGCCGAGGACATGGTGGTGTGGCCATGGAACCTCTACTCTAACGAGTTGGCAGCTCCTTCCTTCACTGTCTACGTGTAGAGCACACAGGGAGATGTCACTTTAAGGGGACAGTCAACATTGCTGCTGCTGGCTGGCTTCTACATGAGGTCACCACACTGCCCATTTGCTGGTTTGTGGTTGCGGCCATTCTTGAGGCAGTCTCACTCTGTAGTGTAGGCCAGCTTCAAATTTGAAAGTCCCCTGTGCCTCAGCCAAGTACTGGGGTTACAGGCGTCACACGCTCTGCCCATTTTGTAGGCGAGAAAATAGGTTTAGAGGGGATAAATCCAGACATCAGCCGGGTCGCAGAGCTGACATGCACTGAGAGCCACACCCTCTCCTCTTCTAACATGCCGTGTCTTTCAATACCGGCTTAATCTTTCACATCACGCTCACGACCTCTTGCTAGAGAATGAGAGAGCAGAAGCCATTGGCAGCTGCTAAGTGACAAAGGAAAATGTTTGTCCTAACACAGAGAGCACAGTCTGGTTTTTTTCTTTTCTTTCCCCAACCTCCCTGCCCTCTCTAATGCCTCTCCCAAGAAAAGGCGTACGATCTGTGGAGTTGGTGATTTCTAGGGTGATTCTTGCTGTGTTAACTGTGCTCTGAGGGAGACACTGGCTCTTTTAGGTGAGTGAGTGCCACCTGTCTGAGCAGATGCCATCATAGAAGATGCTGCTTCCATAGTATCCATACCACACACTTCACCTCTTACTTGGGAAAAGAGCTAGCGTGTCCTTAGGGCACTGCCCTCTGTGAGGCTGTGGGTAGCCCTTTGTTCTTGCCACATGGCTGGATCTGTATTTTAACCAACTACCTGGGCTGCAAGCTCAAGAGTCCAGTACTTCTCTGTAATACATGCCCCTCCCCACCCCCCACAACTGCCCTTACAGTTGCTAAACATGACATCCTACTTAAAAGGCTCCTTTTACAAGACAGAGGCTCACTGATAGAGGACATTTCGCGTGCTCTTCTGGTGCTGGGCCAGGGAGTGGCACATCATGGGCAGCCCACTGTGGATAGTAATGGCAAGCAAGCTCTGTGAGAAATCCCAGCTGCCCTGTCGGTCCTGGATTCCCTTGGTTCACCCACGGTCTTGGCTGTCAATCTGTGCTCAGTTCCCTTCCCAGTCTTTGATGACAGGACCTTGCAGGGGGGCTGGGGCAGAAAGCCATGAATCCTTTGATCCTGGACAGAATCCAGATCTCACCAAGTCAGACTTGTTATGTCACAATGTTTGGATGGCATAGCGCATGATCAGGGACACTTGGTTCTATAGTGAAGCTCTTTTCTACACATGACGATCAAGATGGAACTATTTCTGGCTAACCATAAATGCTGAGGGGCCTGATGAACTCAGTGCTGGGTGTTCCCAGAGAACCTGGGGTGCCCTGGGGAGAGTTCTGGCTTCTCAGAGAGAGCAACCCACCCCCTACTCCCCAGGGGAGAGAGTGGTGGTAGTAAGCTGTCAAGTCTTTTCCTGATCTTGTCTCTAATAAGCTTTCTGCTCAGCAGCTTGCTCTGTTTCCTTCTCAGATTACGAAAGATTATCTTAATTCAGTCCCGAGAATCTCTCTCAAGGGAGTAGTTTAATCATGTAGAATATTTATATTTCATTCACAAATTAAAACCCCGCCACACACAAATGCTCAGAGATACTACCAAAATCCTGTCATTTGGAGTCAAAAGAGGGAACTCTTTGATTCATATAGCTGCATGTGGTGAGCGGAGGATGTGTTAACAAGGGAGCCATGTAAGAAGCTGGCCCCCAAAGATGGGGCAGGCCAGGAAGGAATGGGAGGCACAGAGGGGCCAGTTCTGATTCTTACGAAGGTAAACCCAGACCCCAGAGGTCCCAGAATTCCCAGGCAGGAGAAAAATTTAGACAGGAATAGGAAGGTACCTGCCTTAGATGGCACCTGTATGGCTGCACGCTGATGACCCAGGAAGTCCAGTTACCCTTCTGGCCTCCTGGGTTGTGGGCCAAGGTTAGGCAGTAGCTCCAAAGAAGCAGAAAGAGCTGTAAGGTTGGTTCAGAGCAGCCTTCTGCATCCAGGAGTCCCCGAATTACTTGATTTTGTGTCTCCCAACACGTTACTACTCTTTTTTCGAGAAATGCCAGCAATTGAAGTGACGTCGTAAAGCCATCTCTGCCTTTAATGGAAGTGTTGGTATCTTTCCAGTTTCATGCTCACAGCCGAAAACAACTGTAGCAAATTGTAAGTTGGGGCATCTTCCCTGAGGGGCACTGCGTTCGTTAGTCTCAGCTCTGAGAAGAGTGTCCCAACCCCCCCGTACACTGAGCAGGTGGAGATGTGGGAGAAGTTGATATCCAATGCTTTGGAAGCAAAAGAACACTACCTCGGGGATGTGTGGGAACTGTGTCTGCATGCTCAACACCAACACCTTTCTCCATGAAGCACCCGCGGACAGTGTGGTGAGCGCATGGCCCTCACACAGAGGGAGAGGAGCTCAGCAGAAGCACAGGCACCCAGGGCCACGTCTATGGAGAACAAGCACCTGGGACGTCCTCAGCCTGTGTCCTTCACCGTCCTGAGAATGACACATTCCTTAGATCTGCCAGTGGTCTCTGTCCCTCTTCCAATGACAAGTCTGCAGTTTTCCTTTCTTTCCATAATCAGACTCAAGCTGAAACCAAGGATTTGGTTTCCTTTGGCTTCATACTCTGTCTGATCTGTACTTTGTGACTGCAACACTCACTGGGTCCCTGTGCGTTGACAAGGATGCAGGATGCTTTTCTGGTACATAGGTTGCCATATGTTGGGGTACAGGTCTTCCACACTTAACTGCAGAGCCTAAGGAATGGGGACTCCCCTGTACTCTCAGTGCCACTACTTTGGTTACAGTTCCTCCAGTGGTGTCAGGTGACATGTGCAATTTAAGTAGAACATGAGAATGTACTTTGAACTTATTAAAATAGAAGGGCAGAGCTGCTTTCCTTAATTGAAGAAAACCATTTGGTAGAGCATTGTAATTCCGTTCTTTATTTTCCTCTCTTAGGTTCAATAAATGAGAAGTTGCCCCAGCGGGAAGGAGCAGGGAAAGCAGGTAACTATCTTGAAATGAATTTGCATGATGGTATCTAAGTTTGATCCAATTGCACCTTGAAATGACTCTCAAGTTAATGCTGAGGTAGGTTGCCCGGATCTTCCAGCAGCATGGCTCCAGTCCTGCCTTCTGCTAGCCACCTGCGGTCCAGGCAATACACTCAGGGGTATTGGCTACAGTAGCGTGTGTGGGGATCCCTGAGAGGGGCTCAGGACCACTGTGGGGATGTTGTGTTCAACTGTAGGTGTGCAGGATAGCACTGTAGTGTATGAAGAGAACTGCAATGTAGCAGCTAATGTGGATGTGGTAGATTCAGCTGTAGGTAGGAGAGCCTTGCTCAACTATGATGTGTCAGGTAACACTACAGGTATATGGGGACAACTTAGGAGGTGTCAGGGACCACTGTGGGGGGGTGGCAGGTTCAGATACTACTGTGGGTCTATGAGAATTGCTGTGGATCTGTCAGGATGGGTTGTCAGTGTCCTACATTCAACTCTGGGTGTGTCAGGCAATCCTGTGGGTATCTCAGGGTCCCTGTAGGTGTCTTTTATACATGTGTTGAGTGACTCGGACAACATCAAGACAGGCACTTGACCAGAGAGTAGAGGTTTAGTATTTTGGCCTCTCACACATTCTGAGCCATAGAAATGACTGTTATGTGTTAATGTGAAGAGGCAAAAGCTTTCTCTACAGCACATGTTCTTCTGAGCAACAGGCAGAAGTCTCTTCTTTCTTTGGGGGCCACTTGATGACTAAGTTCATCTTCTCCTGGGCTGTAACCTGCCTACTGAGACACCTTGGGTAGATCTGTCCGTTTGTCCCTTGACCGTCCTCAGTTTCCCCTGAAGCCCCTGTAACACACATTCTGCTTTAGTCTTTGGAGCCAGGAGAGACTTTCAACATGCATCTTTTTTTTTTTTTTTTTTTTTAACATAACCATAGACATGTTTTCTCCTATGGGTTATAGTATAATAAACCTGTCAAAGAGAAGTGGGGTGAGGACAATAGAGCCGAGCTTCCTCAGCCCCGTTCCAGGGGCTCAAATTGAAAGTCTCTTGACCAGGAACTGAACTTCCTGCCCTGGAATAAAGATCTTTGTATGTTAAGATGCATACATGGAATAAGTACAGAGGGTCCCGGGGAAGATGCAGGGAGGTCTGAGGTAGACAAAGAGGGCTAAAGCATCCACCAAGGTTTGAGGTGTGCTCAGAGGAGTCTGAAACCGGGCACAGTCTTCGTTCATTTAGTCTAGAAAACACCCGAAGATTCCCAGGAGGAAGGTCGTGTGGCGTAGAATGCACTTGATGGTGGTGGGGGGACCACAAGGCAGAGGATTCTTCTGCCCTCCAGCATCTCCTTGTCAGGATGCTCATGGGGTCCACTGGAGGATACCCCTGGGGGAGTGGGGTGTGAATTCAAGGAACAAGCAGGCCTCTGAGCCAAGCCCCACCACTCTCTGGACAGACACCCAACCGAAAGAAAGGGTTAATGAAGCAATGATCCAGGTTTAGAGATGGCAAGGGAGACGTGGCAGAAACGTGGAGGGAAGCATAGCTTCCCTGCTCTATCCGCTGTGCCCTCTGTTAGAGCTTCCAGCGGGGCCCATGGTGCTGTGACACAGCATTCGCAGGGCCGGTGGGGCTGCAGGGGACAGAGCCTGGGCACAGCTCCACCTGTGGGCTGGATATCACCAAATATGCCTACCTCACTCTCAGCAGCCACGCTCTAACCAGCCAGTAGGGACCCTGGGATCTTGGGTGTGGCTCACCAGGGTGATTTGATCCTCAGTGATATACACCAGCAAGAATTCACTTCCAAACTCCTCCCCCCACCCCCACCCCCCAAAAAACCTAGGAGACATACATGCCATTTAAAGGCTTCTTCTATCACTTTTCAAAATCCCTATTATGTTAAATTTCGTTTAAATATATTATTCCTTTTATTTTATTTTATTTTGGTTTTTCGAGACAGGGTTTCTCTGTGTAGCCCTGGCTGTCCTGGAACTCATTCTGTAGACCAGGCTGGCCTCGAACTCAGAAATCCACCTGCCTCTGCCTCCCAAGTGCTGGGATTAAAGATGTGCGCCACCACGCCTGGCTATTTTTATTTTTATTTTTTTATTTTAGAAAATAAAATGGTTCAGCATCACATTTCCCTTATGTCAAACATTAGGCTTGTGTGTTCCATATAAGTCACCCTGAGTTTTTGATGTTTAGACACCAGACTTCTTTTCACGAGATTATTAAAGATTAAAGGTTTTAAAAATAAGACTCCTTTGCTCCCCTCCAATCATTGAGTGCGGCTTCTAGACAGCTGAAGGATAGAGTGGGGTCACAGCTAGCTGGGCCCTATGGCCAACCCTTGTCTTATACGTTGATTCTGAAATGACTGTCTCGAAATGTCGGGGGCAGACTTGAATAAAAGCAACGGAGAGAGTTGGAGAGGGAACAGTGTCCCAGCCATTGTTGTGTCAGGTGCTCTGACCCCGAGAGTTTCACAGGAAACCTCAGGGAGGTGGTCAGTAAACCCGGTGATGATGATTCGCCAGGAAATGGGGCCATTCCTCTGAGTCCACCCTACCTTCCTACCAACCTCTTCATTTGCTTGACCTTCCCCACGCTGGACCCCCAACCCCATGCATACTACCCCTACGGTTCTCGATGTGCCTCCACTACATGGCTGGAAGCATGTGATGGGAAGGGGGGCTTATTGGTCCAGACTGTGGCTCTTAAAGTGTCCTCGGAATAGGATTAGGGTTTCAGCCTCCACCAATGACCTCTGTGGAACTCTGTTCCCTTCCCCACCTCATGGCCTGCAGTAGACAGGTTGTTTAGCACCCCCTGCCCTCAGTTTTCTACTTGCCTTTAACTGCCCTATAGTAGCTGCTGCCCTGATGGTTTAGGTCTCCTGTGTGGGCCTTGGCTTTCAGCTTCCCCTAGCATTTGAGAGTAGCAATCCCATAGGCAAGCAGGTCAATGTTGCGACCTGGCGTCCCCAGGGTGCTGGGTTTTGCTCTGGGCTGGGCTGGGTTGGGAGGTTCTGTGGGTGGTTTACAGGTCCTGGGCTCCAACCTGGATGCACACTTATTTAGCTTACTCTCATAATTGTAGTCTCCTTGCAAATCTTTTCCGTTCTGAATTCAGATGATGCTGCAGCCCCAGCATTGGAGACTCAGCCCCAAGGAGATGAAGAAGGTGAGCAGGTGATGGGGAGCTGGGTGGGGACCAAGGAGGGGCAGTCAGGGGCTGGGAAGTGATACCAAGTCGTATGGGTATGATGCCATTCACAACCCAAGTACACAAAGAAGGCACTGCCTGCTGTCACTCACTTGTGAATCTAGAAAGACATGCTACACACAGGAAGATAGCCATCCAGGTAGGACAGGAAACAGTCCAGTCAAGTGATGCGGAAGCGTGCTTCAGTAGGATGTGCAGGGGTAGAGATGGGGAGCAGAATGAGGACCATGGTTTTGCATGATATGCCTATTCCTTCCTCCAGCACACATGCACACAGTGCAGAGAGTGATGGACAGGCCCTGTGCTTGACCGTAGTGTATTGTAGATGTGAAGAAATGAGAACAGTCCAGTGGGCTGGCCATGAGAGCCCATTTCTGATGTCATGAGGTTCTATTGCTTCTACTGGTAATTTTCCACATTACCATGGGGTTCTGCTGAGCAGAATCCCCTGGGAATCATTCTATTAACAGAAATGTATGTGTTCAAAATGGTGTGATGACATGTACCATTCCCCTACCCATGTCTAGCTTTTATGATGCTGTGACAAGGATAGGTCTCTTATGCTTACCTTTAATAGATTGTCCATAGCGTTGGTCATGTTCTCAAATCAAATGTGATCAGGATTTGGATAAAATGTGTTTGAGATGCACATTATCACACACACACACACACACACACACACACACACACACACACACACACATATCTAACACACGACAAGAGTACAGAATCCTACATACTCTAGAAATAACAGCAGTGGCTAGTGTGTATTACGGCTGCTTTGGGCTCTGCCATGTTAACTTTCCATCCTGGAGAACTCCAGTTCACCCATAAGAATGCAGGGCTGCCTGTCCCACATGGAAGGGGGTTCAAAGCCAGGCAATGTGTAGGGTCTGTGTTTTCAGGGTCATGTATAGTCAGTCACATTTGATAATCAATATTAAGGGGCTACTTTCCTCAATGGTGTGATGTGAAAACTATTTTATATGTTTTATTTTATATGGAATCATTCAACCACGTGAGAGTCTCACGTTAAATGAGCGACTATTTTTACTTCATGGGCTGTATTAGCATTAGGCTGCACCTTACCTCCCTCTGTTTATCCCCACCCATGGTGATGCTGAGCCGCAAACCTAGGGCTTCCTGTAAGTTAGGCAAGTTACCATACCACCGAGCAGCTACCCCCACTCACCCTAGAGTGTTTTATAACACCGAGAACCTGCCTTTATTCAACCAGAGTTTAGTTACACGTTCAGATTAAGAAAACAATATATTGAAAATTGTATATTGTTGGTTCCTTGGTCATGTGCATGTAACCATTTTTAACAGTTTCTTTTTGTAAGGTGCAGTGAACCTTTATCTTTCTATCTATCTATCTATCTATCTATCTATCTATCTATCTATCTATCTATCTATCTATTTATTTATTTTCCTGGGTAGGGAATCAGAGCCCTTGCTGAGTTCCTTAGCTGACGGACTCCATGCTGCCTGATGAACTGTCTTATTGTCTCTCTAGATATTGCCTCACGCTACCCTACACTCTGGACGGAGCAAGTTAAGAGTCGGCAGAACAAGACCAATAAAAATTCAGGTAAGTTGGGACCTGGTGTCACTCTGTAAGGGAGAATTTCATTCTAGAGTTGTTTTTTGTTTTTTTGTTTTTTGTTTTTGTTTTTGTTTTTTTTGTTTTTGTTTTGTTTTTGTTTTTTTTTTTTTGGCCTTCTGCAGGTTTTTAAAAATGCTTCTTATTAGATTCCCTATATTCTCAGAAGGAGTTGTGTGCAGCTGTGCAGTGGGCTTAGCGGGCACAGCTGGGCTGGTGGGTGGTGAGTGTTCTTTTTGAGGCAGTTTCTGAGCTGTCCAAACATTTGGCTGTTTGAGGTGAAAGCCTCCAAATGTATGGATTGTTCCTGCTACAGGACAGCACTGACAGAAATGACCTTTCCGAGCCACTGCTTTGACGTTTTTTGTAGACCAGCCAAGCAGCTGTAACAAGCTCCGAGGGGTTTATGGAGCTCAGTGGGTGGGTGTCCTTCTTGCTTCCTCTGGCCTTTTGTGAAGTCTGAAGCTGTCCTCTGGATTAGTGGGTAGGCAGCCAAGGAAGGTCAGGGTGAGCACAGGAATCCCCTGGGATTGACCTTGAAGCCCAGAGATGAGTGGCAGCTACTCCCAAGGGCATCCTGGCACAGAGTGCCCCTGTCTGGGCTGTACACGTCTTTTAAAATGCGTTTTACATATGATACAGTAGAGGTCTAAGAAGCGATACAGTAGAGGTCTAAAAAGTGTCACAGCTCAGAATAGAAGAAGCTATGTGTGTCTATACCCAGCACAAAGAAGACTGACTGTCCGAAAGGCTGTGTCTGGTTTTGTTCCGTCTCGGACCCCCAGAACACCCTGTTTGGGAAAGCTTGGTGGTGCACTGTGTGAGGCAGGGGCTCCTTGGTACAGTAGAAGGCTTACCTGGAATGGTCAGTGGGCTCCCGAAGAGTGTGTGAGCGCTGTTCTGTGTTGGCCCTGACCTTTTCCTTCTGGCCGAGCTTCACCTTGTTCCTGATAGAGATTTCCCTCTTGGCTGCTCTCAGAAAGGTAGAACCCAAAGGTTTTGCTACCCGTTGTACATATGCAAAAGCAGGAAATTTAAAATTATTATTATTATTTTTTTTACTTAGCAATGATTACGAGTGGCAACTTGCCCTTTTTAATTTTATTTCTGTTTCTGTGACAGAACCTCCTGACCAAAAGCAGCTAGGGCAGGGAAGGGTTTATTCAGCCTACAATCCCAGGTCACAGCCCACCATTGATGGAAGTTAATGACTTGAAGGCAGGCCTGCTCACTGTTGCACACAGCAGTACCTCTCAGATCACGGAGCTAATTTCACAGCCAAAAGAGTGTGACAGAGTCATGGAGGGTACTGTTTAATGCTTGCAGACAGGCTTATGCTCTGCATGCTTTTTATAGCATTTTGGATCATCTGCCTCCCATAATATACTGGGCGCTCTCGCTCTCTCTCTCTCTCTCTCTCTCTCTCTCTCTCTCTCTCTCTATATATATATATATATATATATATATATATATATATATATGTATATATATGTATATATTACATACATATTAAATCAGTATATATACTCTGATTATTAAATATTATATGAGTGTATATACTCATACATGATCTGGGTAATTCCTCATCTGAGACTTTCAAGTGACCCTAGGCTGTGTCAGTTGACAGTTGATGCTAACCAGAGCATCCACTGTGTAAAAAGTCACCTGCTTTCCTCTCTCCTAACCTCAAAAACCAGGTTTTACTCAATTCTGTTGCCATACTTACAAAAGTTACCTGATTCAATCTTGTATCAAAGCAATTGGCGTGTGAGGAAATAAATCATTGAAATGGGTCTTGAGAACTTGTCATGGCAGAAGCAATGTGGTTGTAGCTGACTTTGATCTGAGAAACATACAGATAAGTATAAAAACGGTCTCTAGAAATGTGTAGCTTAAAGGTGCATTTAATTGTGCTCTGGAAGGATTTCAACTTAAGTAGGTAGCTTGTAGAACAACAGTATCATTAGACACAGTTGCCAGTGTTAGGCCATTTATAACTAACCTTCAACAACCGAGCCAGCATTCAGTGTACAGAGGATTAAAAAAATGCCTTTGGAAAGTCCAGCTTACATAAATTATTATAGTTTGCTTTAAATTTCTATATGTGAGTAGAATTCAAAACAGAGACATTAAGTTGATTTATAGACATGGGCCGTGAAACTATTAGGTTTTGTTTAACTGTTATTGTCTACTCTCTGAGGGTCAAAAGGTAGCTCCCACATGGCACTGTAGGACATTAAAAGAGGTACTAGCAGCAGGGCTGTAAACACTCTTAGGGACCTATGGCCTGACCATTGTTAGTAAACTTGACCATCAGAAGCCTTTCGTTTCTATTTAATTTCTATTTTAAAAGCTTCCTTTACTTAAAATCATCTTTGGTAGATACAGAGATGTTTATTTAACAAAATACTTAAAGGATGGAGTATAGATTGGCTGTAGAGTACTTTTCTACTTGGGTTTTATCCTGGGTTGATAAACAACAGCTATGAGAGCTGTAATTTATGAGTTATTACTCTGTATTTTAAGTGTTGACTTAGCGTATTATGATTCTTGATTGCTCCTTTACAGTAAATGACAAACTGGAAATACACTGTTTTCCTTTTATGTGAAAATAATACGCATAAATTAACATTTCTGCCAGGACTTGATACTAAAATAATATTATATGACTTTTTTACTATAAAGTCTGTAGGGCACCATGGTAAATATCATGAGGCAGGTTAAGTGCAAACCAAACAGTCTCTAGGCCACTCAGTAACAGCAGGAGCCATTGCTGCACATAAAACACAGGGCTTCCAGGTCTATGAAAGTTACACTAAGTAGCTACATAAGGAATATTTATTTTCTAAATTAGCAGAGTCTTGCCAGCTTGTGTTCGATGGATCTCATTGTACCATTGACATGATGTTATTAAGCAAGCAAAAACAAATAAATCATGAGAGATGAGAGAGAGAGAGAGAGAGAGAGAGAGAGAGAGAGAGAGAGAGAGAGAGAGAGAGAGAGAGAGAGAGAGAAAAGGAGAAAATGAGGCTGACTGACTTTGATTCTTGGACTTTATCTTCTTGGTTGGTTCACCTAGTACGACAACCAATTAATATACATTAAATTAATGAGTAAATTCTAAATTTGCATTATTCATGGATATATATTGATTGATTGCAGAGTGTTTTGGATAGGGGGTTCTGTAAGAGTCTTTTGATTATGTGCTTATTAACCCATGTGCTCATTAAACATACACGAATCTAGTCTGCATCCTTTGCCGATGTATATAGTGCTTTCCAAACCTGTACCCGACTCTTTTAAAAACCATCTAGAATACTAAAGCAGAGGCTTAGTTTTTCTCTCTTGTGTTGTCTGTTAACAGAGCCACAAAGTCAATGTTATTCAGGAATCCTGAGTACCCAATGTGTATAGGGTTTGTCGTAGTCTGAATGAGAATGGTCCCTAGAATCTCCTGTGCTTGAATGCTTTTCCACAGTTGGTGGAACTGTTTGAAAAGGGCTAGGGGGGGTGTGGCCTTGTTGGAAAAGGTATGCCACTGGGAGTGGGGCTTTGAAGTTTCAAGAGCCCACTCTATTCCAGTTGTCTCTTTCCATGTTTCTTGGATGTTGTCTCAACATGTAAGTTCTCAGCAACTGCTCTGGCACCGTGCTTGCCTGTCTGCTGCCCTGCTACCCACCATGATAGTCATGGACTCTACTTGCTCTCTGAAACTGTAAGCAATTCCCCCATTTACATACTTCCTTCTGTAAGTTGCCTTGGCCATGGCTTCTCTTCACAGCAACAGAAAGTAACTAAGACAGGGTTTTATGACCCATTCTGAACAAGAAGCATGCCCCAGGGTACGAGCCCGAGTCTTGTCGGTTTAATACATGGAGAGGTTCCTGTCTGTGGGAGAATGAAGCCCAGAACAGGAGCATCTATCTGTACCTCTACAGCCATGTGCAATTTATCCAGATGATACACTCTAGAAAAGAAAAAAGAACCATAGAGATGAGCGGTTAGGCCAGCTGCTGCTCTCTGGCAAGAGAGATCTTTCAGTGAGTGAGTGACCTGAAGTCTCTCCAGCAAGATTTGATTTAGACCCTGTTCACTTGATGCACCTCCCCTCCACAAAGCAAGCATCATCCTTTACCAGGCAAACAACAAACAAGAGCCAGGCTGCTGTGTACTCGTTATTTTCAGAGGTCACAATCTTTGCCAGATGACCAAGAACTGGAATCTTACTCCAGCAAGGCTCAAAACGTCTCTCAACATCCGTAGATGCGTGACAGTGTGGACTCCACACTAGGTGGGGCGGCAGTGGCTACCTTTCGTTTTTTCCTACCCCTACACGGACACGGAAGTATTTCAGAGGTTACTGCCAGACCAAATGAAAGCCACGCAGACCTCAGGTCGGCCACCCAAGGGGCACTTACCAGGGTCAGCATGGAACCTGTGGATCACAGCATCTAAAGTTGGGGTGGTATGGCTCCCCTCTGTGTCTGAAGGATCTATTGATGCTCCTTAAGGTAAGGCAGGCTCTGTTATGTAGAGTAATACAGGGCCCTCCATGTCTCCTACCACCTGGAAGCTCTGAAAGGCTGCAGCTCTACCCTGTAGTAGAGGAGCGATGGTGAGCAGGGTATCCATGGTCACCAGCTACTACTTCAAGGGTAGGTTCTCAGGGCTGTGGTCCCTGGTGGCTGGGTAACCTCTAGTCTTCCCTTTAGGTCATGTTCTTGTGGCTTTAGTTCTAGTGGCCTGCAGGCAGTCCTGCCTGGGTACTAGCCAGGGACTGGCCCTCACCTGTACTTCTGAAGGGCTCCTGGATACAGCTCTTGCGTCAGCAGTTGGACTTTCCTCCCACTCGCAGTATGGAATAGATGTCGGATGCCTCACTGACTTGAGTGGGGGTGTTGAGTATCTGCTTTCCCTCTCTCTGTCCCTGGCTCTTCCAGCCACTCGAGAGCCCGACCCTGAGCCTCTGCAGACCTCCGGAGGAGACTGCTTCCTGCACTCAGTCTCTCTGATGGCCCTTGAACATAGGCCGGCCAACCTTTTACTGTCTTTCTGGATTTTGCACAAGCTGGAGAAAACACAGAGGCCTGGGTTGTGTCATCTTTGGACACCTCCCTCCCCTTCCCTCTGCCTGTCCCTCCTCAACAGTTAAACACTTCTTTGGCTTATGTCCAAGAGGAGACCCTTGATGGTCACCATGTCCTGTGGTTTTTATGGGACCCCCGCAGTGGAAATATTTTCTGCCTTATTCGGGATTGATAACTTTTGCTTTATTGCATATTTTAAAATTAATGCCAAAAGATAATTATCTTTTAATTCTGCTTTAAATCAAGTTAAATTGCACTCCCTGGGGGAAAATAATATGAGTTACATTTCATTTTGTAACTTCTAGGTTTTTCCTTTTTCTTTTTTTCAAAAGCAAACTTATAAAACCATCAAAATACCATTTAAATACCATTTACAACTCTTAAGTTGTAGAGCTTTGGTCATTTGAGAAGATCAAAATACACAAATTGCATAATTCCCATGAAGTGTAGCTGTAACCATGCGTGATTTTTAAAATGCTCATTATCCTACTTAAAAATGCACATGGTGGAGTTGATTTAATTTTCCTAGCTATGTGGGGGAGGGGGTATGTTCATTTCAATCATGCTTAACTCTCAGATTTCAATGTTCAGTCAAACTGTAAATGATCAGAGTATTCAAAGTTCCAAAGTTAAAAAAAAAAAAAAAGGCAATGAAACTGAGTGGAGCCTGGGCCAGGCTGCTTGCAAACACACTAATGCATCTCCAGGTAGAGAGGCACATTTGACTTTGTTCTCTGAAGAGAGATGAAATTCAATTCGCCATCGAATCACTGGCGCAGTAGGGGTTTCCTGTGCGAACAGAGCTCCAGAGCAGAAAGGAGGTGGCGTTGGCTGTGCATCAAGTAACGGACTCTGATTACACATGGTCTCGTTTCATCCTTAAAGCAGCTCCATGAGCTGGGAGCTACTTGTCTCCATGGCGAGCACAGGATCATACGTGGATGAGCAGCCCAACCTGGAATGTAGGTTTCCCCTGCTGTTTTTAGCAGAGGAGATGTGAGGATTTCCAAAGATGGCTGGGTATGGGAGGATAGGGGGTGGAGTCTCTCAGGCCGACAGAGGACTGGGCTGTGCAGAGCTCTTCATGTACCTGCCTTAAACATTTATTTCCTGCTAGTGTTTCTCTACGGCCTGGCTGTGGTCAGCAGTGAGTTCTGGCTCTGACAGATACAGGGCAGAGGGTTTCTGGCTCTGGAAGAAGCCCCTGGAGACACAAAAGGGGCCTTGTGGATGAGAACTGAAAAGAGACAGTATTCTCATGGCAGACTGTACTAGGCAGGCCCTGCGATCCTCCTCACGGGACCTAGAAGAACGACATCTGATAAGGAAGAGGTGCATTGTGAAGTCTCAATGAAGGTCAGAAAACAGCTGTTCCCAGATGTGCATGGGAGTTCTTGGACTTCAAAGACTGAGGCGGCCTGCTCATTCTCAACCTAGCTGAGACCGTTTCCTAACAGCCATCAGGGCTACTGGGCCTTATCGTCCTATCGTCCTCCAGGCCTTGGGAAGCACAGAAGCTGAGAGGCTCTGGGCTGAGGCAGCATCTCACCATAGGATCCTGACAGAGAGTGTGGCCTCTGTGGGAGGCAGGTGGATTTCTGAGTTCGAGGCCAGCCTGGTCTACAGAGTTGAGTTCCAGGATAGCCAGAGCTATACAGAAAAACCTCGTCTCAAAAAACAAACCAAACAAAACAAAAACGAAAGAAAGAAAGAAAAAAGAATTTGTAGCTGTACATGTGTCTTCTTCAGATGCTGGTAGAGGCTACTAGAACCGCCTCATCTAACCTACTTCTTACAGATGGTTTCAGAGAAAGACATGGCCTCTTAGCGTCCTCATTGCTAGCTCAATTTAAGCTCTGTGTGTGTGTGTGTGTGTGTGTGTGTGTGTGTGTGTGTGTGTGTGCATGTGTTGGAAGTTAATGTTAAAATATATGGACCGCCAAAACCACAAACTCACTATTACTGGTGTGAAGTTGTGAATATATTTGAATGTTTCTAATGTTCACTGTGGGTGTGAAGAGTGACACTGCTCTCAGGAAGGCTCTGAGAGAGCAAGGCTGATGGGTTCTGGGTACAGGTCTGCCACAGGGTAAGCATACAGTTCACCCTGTTCCAGGAGTTGTCTGTGTGCTTCCTTGACTGTGTTCTTTGAAGCTTGGTGGTATTTTGGGGATGGGCTTATTCACTTGGCTTTTCTTTCACTTCTTCTTAGACCCCCTGCTATGTCGTCAGTGTTGGTCACTTTGTCACTTGATCAGGAATTGGCGAAGCTGCTGCTGGCAGGTTGTTGTTCAGAAGCCTTTGTGTCCCCAAGGGCAGCTGGTCTCAGTTTTATAGAAACTTGTGACATTGAGTTGGTCATTGAGAGTAGAATTTGGAATTAATCCAGGCAGTCCACTTCTTCACTGGTCAGCTTCCTTCTTCACTGATTAAAAAGTGGTGTCAGCCGCCATTGTGAGTGGCAGAGATGACAACACTGCCGTTTACTGATGGACGCGCTGCATGGGACCTCCTTCCACGGATGGTGCTTCTTGTCATTGAAGTTCTCTTTCACACTGGCATCTGCATTGATCTGACAAAGCTGCCGGGAAGCGAGGCCACCATGATGTTCCCAAAACTTTGTTTAGCTTTTCTGGGACTTAGGGGTTTAGAAAAAAAATTTTCTTGAGTACTCCTCAGAAGCAGATTTTAATATTGTTTATTATTTTGCCTTGGCTGCGTGTATGCGATTCCATAGATATCCCAGGCCCTGGGCTTAAAGAGTGGGGATTCCTCCTCAGGGGCCTGAGCTAGGGCTGAGTCCAGGCAGTGGAACCGGCAGAGTTGGTCTTTTGCAGATTCTCTTTGAGTTGTAACAGAGTCTCTCTGCCTCAGAGTATCCCTCCGAGCATCCCAGGTGCCCTTCTTTCTGTCCAGTCACTTAATTGGAGAACTCACTTCATTCTGAATGGAAATGTCCTGTCTCCAGACTCTCCCCTATGAGGCGTCAGCGTATGAATTTCTGAGGACACACACACAGAGTCATTGCTATTGGAGTGACGAAGACTTGAGTAGAAGATGAGTGTGGAGATGGGACTCACCATGGAGCCCTAGTTCTTGCTGTTACATACATGTAGTCCAGTAGTCTGGTTCTGGAATGTCCCCTGAGGAAGAATGAGTTTGTGTAGCAGGTGAGATGAATTTTCCTGCTGGGTGAGTTCTCAAAGTTCTTCACACAGGTTTCTGTTTTTATATGGCAAACCTTGACTGAAAGCAAGCGTTCCTCCAAGTTTAGCCCTGGTTTCCTAGCCACAGATACTGGGTATAAAAGATTGCTGCTCACCAACGATGCTTGTTTGCTTCTTTTATGAAAACCTTCCAAGGATAAAACTATGCTAATGAACTAAGAAAACGTACACGTGTTTTTAGAAAACCACAGTAGCATGTCTGTCTGGCACTTCAGCCAGAAGGATGCTTCTTTCCAACGTCCCCTTGTCCCCCAGGGCATGTTCTCCTCCTCTGTGACTGCAGCTGTGCACACTGGTAAGGCCCAGGCTCCAAGTGCCTCCTGTATGCACAGGGCACAGGGAAGGGAGTCCTGGAGGCTTTAAGGCGTGCCCTTGCGGTAGGCACCTTTGATTTCTGCACCTGAGGATTCTTGCATCCACATATTGATACTTTGTAAACGGAAGCGGCTAGCTAAGCTAGTAAGTACCGTTTATTAACATTTCCTCACACAAAGCAGAGTCAGTCTGTGCAAACTTGGCACGTGTGCTGAGAGATGAGCACTGCTGAGAGGGATCATGGGAACATGCACCACAGGGGGAGACCCGGGCCGACATTAAGACGTTCTGACCGGACTCTGTGCCTTATTCCTGCCCGAACCTTCTGAACTCATCTTGAGAACAAAGTTCTCCAAACCTCAAAGCTAAAAGACAATTTTCTCTTTTGCTTGAAAACTTAGAAATCTTGATTTTTTTTTTGTTTTGTTTTGTCATGACTCTGAAGAAAAAAAAGATATTTTATTTTAGAAGACCATTTAAAAAATACAGTATAGCAAATACAATGCTTACTTGCTTGGAAATTGCTTTACTAGTTTAAGTTTTTTTTTTATTAAGTTAAATATTTTAAGCTACATTTTTGCATAATTACTGACATATTTTATGATATCCAAGGCTACCCCTATAATTTTTGCAGAAGCAACTTGTTTCGGTCAAGTTACACATGAATCGAAATTATGGGTTGAGGCAAAAGTTAATAAATAAATTACTTAAGATCTTCATCCGTGTTTCTTCTTTTGCTGTTCAAAAATCAGTACCTTTTATTTTCTATTTTTCTTTGTCATAATTTATAAATCCATACTGACATTCTACAGACACCCTGTGAAGTATTGAAATCCTCTGGGGTTTCTAGAATACCCTGTCACAATTTCAACCACTTTTAGATGTGACTGAATCAAAAATCATAGTTTGGGGAAAGAGAGAGGAACAACCCACCCTCGCCACACACAGACACACACACACAAACAGACAGACAGAAACACACATAAACACACACACACACACAAACAGACAGTAACACACACAAACAAACACACACAAACACTTACAAACAGACAGAAACACACCCACACATACATACATACACACACACACAGACAGAAACACACATAAACAGACACACACACAGACAGTAACACACACAAACACAAACAGAAACACACACACACACAAACAGACAGACACACACAGACAGACAGACAGAAACACACATAAACACACACAAACAGACAGTAACACACACAAACAAACACATACAAACACAAACAGACAGAAACTCTCTCTCTCTCTCTCTCTCTCTCTCTCTCTCTCAAGAAAAATGCAAGGAGGCCAGTGGTACCTATGTGCAGACCGAGTGTCANCTCTCTCTCTCTCTCTCTCTCTCTCTCTCTCTCTCTCTCTCTCTCTCCCTCTCTCTCAAGAACAGAGTTAGGAGGCCAGTGGTACCTATGTGCAGACCGAGTGTCAAGGCAGGGCTGAACAGGACTTCTCTTTAGCCGTGGACTAATTTATTTGTACATCTTATATACGTCATTTTGCAGGCAGCTTTAACTTTCTAGCCACATGGTCCCGAGAACAGAACCACTGGCCTCCCCACTGTCTGAGTTCCATGTCCCCAGAGCTAACATGGACCCTGACACCCTGTGCAGCTACACTGGGCAGTGATGCTAGATGCTGCTATCAGGTACCCACGATTCCTTTGAACGCCACTCTGGAAGTGTGTCGTGATGGCCCATGATGGCTCATCCCGGCTTCACTACCTACTCTTGGCTGCACCTAGCCATACCTGGTGGCCAAGCAGGCACCTGTGGTCTGTCTGCTGTCCTCACTGTTTTGTCAGGCCTTTTACATTTATAAACGGGCAGTAAAGTTTCTCAGTATCATTTTTTTTTTTTTCATGATAGCTGACTTTTTAGCATGCACTAGTCTGTTGTGGGGATATTCGCCGTTTTATCTGTTCACCTTCTGACTTTTGCCTGGGTTGTTTCCAATTTGGAGCAATTATGATTTAATCAGCTCATAGGTGTTTATAGCCAAGCCTGTATAGATCTTTATTCACAAGACCTGGCTGCATGTGTAGGTCCAGGATTATAGTGGATGTCCGTTTGGCCCTGTTTCCTCCTGTAGTCACGGTATTCTGAAATCTCACCTAACCACAGGGCCTGCAACGGTTTGAATAAGGACAGCCCCCACAGGCTCGTATGTTTGAGTACTTGGTCCCAAGTTGGTGGAACTGTTTGGGAAGAATTAGGAGATGTGCGCTTGTTGGAAGAAGTGTGTCATGGGAGAAGGGCTTGGGAAAAGGCTCATGTCACCCCACTATTCTGTCTCCTGCTTGTGCATCATGATGTGAGCCCTTGGCTGACGCCTCTGTGCCTTTACCCTGCCATTGTAGACTCTCAACCTCTACAACCATAAGCCCAGTTAAACTCCATCCATAAGTTGCTTTGGTCATAGTGCTTTATCACATTAGCCATTATAGATAGGTCTGATCATGGTAATTTTGGGGTTTTAGGGTTTTTTGGTTTGCCTTTGTTTTTGTTTTTGTTTTTGTTTTTGACAAATATGGAAGGCTTTGGGACTTTAGGCTGGAGTGGCAGAGTCATCTGAGCCCTTTGTCAGAGATGTAGAGATAAAGGATTTCGTGTTTGCCCTCGTGCGTTTCTGTCTCGCTTTGCTCCCATACTGACTCACCATGCCCTGATTTCTCCTTTTAGGCATGGTAGTATATATTCCTTGCGATGTATGTTTGGAAGTGTGTGATTTGCTTTTGATTTTACAGGGTGTGTGTGTTATGATTAAGAGATTGCCTCAAGTCTCAGAAGAGACTTTGGACTTTAGGCTTTTTAACGGTGTAGAAACTGTGAAAGTCTATGGGGAGTTTTGAAGCTGGTCTACAACCTTGCATTATGATATGGCCGTGAACCTCTGCGGAGCAGGGGTGGAGTGTGACAGTCTGGGTGAGAGTGCTAGCCTCTGTGTCCTCTCGTGGCTTACATAAACTCCAAACCTCTGCAGCTTTAAGTTCAGTTAACGTCTTTCTTCTATAAACTTCCTGGCATGGTCCTGGCAACAGCAAGGTAGCTAAGACAGGGTGTTAGGCCCTTGGTCCATGTCTCACCAGTGTTCTGTGCTGTCAGCCTTCAGGGTGCAGTTGTTTTCATGGGGGTGTGGCTGTACATCCTAATCATTTTAACCACGACAGCTCTGGAGCCCAAGAAAATTCCCCAAGTTCACTTCACATCTGAGTGTGTTCTTTGGTGAGGTGTCTGTTCAAATTGTCTGTTTTAACGAAGTATTTATTTTCTTATTATGTTGAAGTGATCTTTCTAAGTCAAGGATGTGCCCTGTAAATATTTTCTCCCTGCGTGTGGCTTCTTTCATCTGCTTTATAGCATCTTCCTATGAACAGATGTTTTGGGTGCCGTGAAGTTCAGCTTATCAGTTGATTCCATGCTTATGGCCTGGCTGTGTCTGAAAGTCAGGATACCCCACTGTGAGTCACCAGCCCACCTTGTTTTCTGTTTGCCAGGGTTCCTTAAATATATTCCACTCAAGAGCCATGACCCCAGGTGTGTGTGTGTGTGTGTGTGTGTGTGTGTAATAGAGATTAAAACATTTACCAATTTGTTACAGTATTAGTCATGTTGAATTTTATCTTAGCACTCTTGTTGGTATGCATATAAGTTTACTATTTATTAAAGATAAAACCTGCGTCCTGTTGCCATGGATATGCCTGTTTAGTTTTACATAGAGCCTTGGCTGAACATTTGATGTTGTAGAATGTAGAGCACCTTAATGCTTTTCTGAGATGGTCAATATTCCGATTTTACAGTTGTTAGCGCTGAGAATATTGTTTCGCATAAATACATGGCACAAAATGTCAGAAGTATGTATCAGTCCGTTTCTGACATATAGCAGTCTTGAATCTGAGCTGAGGTGTTTCAGGAAGTGTGAGTGAGTGTGTGGTATTATAGCGTCTTAGGGTTTCTGTTGCAGTGATGAAACAACATCGAGCAAAAACAAGTTGGGGAGAAAAGGGTTTATTTGGCTTACACTTCCATATCACAAGGTTCATTACCAAAGGAAGTCAGGGCAGGAACCTGGAGGCAGGCGCTGATGTGGGGGCCATGGAGGGAGCTGCTTACTGGCTTGCTCCTCATGGCTTGCTTGTTCTGCTTTCTAATAGAACCCTGGACCACCTGCCCAGGTGTGGCACCACCTACAATGGACTGGGCCCTACCTTATTTAAGATTATTTAACTAATCACTGCTTAAGAAAATGTCCTACAGGCTTGCATAGAGCCTGATTGTTTTAGAGTTTCTATTGCTGTGACGAAACACCATGGCCAAAGCAACTGGGGGAGGAAAAGGTTTATTTTAGCTTACCCGTTACTTGCATTTTGTTACATCACTTAGTTAATTAGTTAATTAAGTGTGTATGCTCTCTCTCTCTCTCTCTCTCTCTCTCTCTCTCTCTCTCTCTCTCT
>NC_034610.1:9958688-9991779 GCF_900095145.1 Mus pahari
TATGCATGTCTCACACTGTGCTGAGAGGCTCTATATTCTTTCATTGGCACACAGTCCTGACATTCTACTGTCGTTTCTTGGGGAACGTTATGCTTCCCTCTTAGTAACTCTCGTCCCTTGTCAGTACCAGCGCTGGTGGGCAGTGGCCACCTTCTTCACTTCTCTACTTAGCTGTCACATCCACTGTCTGGATTAGTGGCCTAATATCTCCTTTTCAAACATGGCATAATGAGCCCTGAAACCTTGGAGCAATGCTTCAGATATTATTTAATCTTTGGAGTTCCCATGTTCATTTTGGAATCCACATGTTAGTTTCCATTGAAGTCTGGATTTCAATAAGAAGTATGTTACATCCACTAATTAATGTAGAGAACTTGACTTTGTAAAGTTATAAATGTTAATGTTTATGACATCTTGCTACCCACCTACATTCTGTACTCTCCACTGAGTCAGTTAAATTTTGTTTTTGCTAATGGCATTTTAAATATCTTGTACCCCTCACTATGAATTTATTTTAAAGTGTTTTAGTTTTGATGCTGTTACGGATGACTTTTAATTTTCTTTATTTTTGCAATCATTTATTCACAGTATATAAAATATAAATAATTTTGTACATTCATTGGCAGCTTTTCCCCTTATGGATGCCTTAGGATATTTTATATATGCAACACTGTTATGTATGTTTAAAGACATTTTTGTTTCTTTCATTGAAGTCTTTATTACTTTTTCTTTGTGACTCTGTTGCCTTGCCTGCCACTTCTCATAAAATGCTAAATAAAGGAAGGCCATTCCCACATGATTTCAATTGTGGACACTGAAAGGACATGCCCTTCCCCTCAGACACATCTTTTCATATTTCCAGTTTCCTAAGAGTTTTGCCATTTAAGTTAATGAAGTTATTCACCTTAACAAAAGCACGTCACCTCAGCCTTGTCAGAAGACTGACTGCCCTAGAGCGGCTGGGTGAGCCTGCCCTGATGACCTCTGACAGGGCTCTTGCATGTTAGCTGTGATGTGCTAACCAGCCTCTCTGGGTTTGGGAGACAGTGAACCCTTTCCTAAGACACACAGGTGGTTCCACTGGCTGCTCCTTTCATGAGGTACTGAGGGAAGTCTGCTGTGTCTTGGTCTGATGTAACAAAGCTACATGGAAGAAGTCCGTTAGAAATAACCCAAGGCTGTTTTCTACAGTCTGGGAAGTCCAGAAATCCAGCTTCAAGGTACAGGCACATTTGTCTTCCGGAGAAAGCACCTTCTTGAAGTGTTTTAACATGCTGGAAGAGGCAGAGGAGTCCCCTCAGACCAGATCTGAGCTCTACCCTATGACCAGTCACCCCAAAGATCCCATTCCATCACCTTAGAGATGAAGGTTTTGATATGTGGCTTGGAGACATACACATACACACATATGTGTACTCACACACAGAGGCACAGAGGCACACATGCACAGGCATATACACACAAACACACACAGGCACACACGCACATGCACAAACATAGACACACACTCAGACAGGTGCACATAAATATGTGTGCACACAACAGATACACACACAAGCACACATGTACATGTGTGTGCACACACACAGATACACAGACATACACACACACACATACACACACACGCACACACACATACACACCTACTCTTTATATTAGGAGCAGGAAGTCTCACAGCCAGGTAAATCCAAGCTTGGATTCCTCTTCATGCTTTCCCCATCCATCTCCTTTTGTGCTGAGTCAAATTTTTGGAAGAATTAATCGAGTTAAGTAGTAAAATGAAAATCTGCCTTTTCACTTTGAAAACCAGCCATACTCGATTTCTTCTCCAGACTCAACTTAGAAATAAATAAAAAGATAAAAGCAGATAGGAAGCAGACCATCCAGGACTAGGTAGCCGTGGATCAAGGTGAGCGTAATGAATGTTACATTTAACGTTGAGCTGACTCTACAGTGAAATTTCTGTCTTCCAGGAACTCCAGAGTGGCCTGTGCAGATCTCCGCAATGGACGGGACCTGGGAGGAGCTAGGGAGGGGACGTGACTACAGTATAATTTGTCTTTTTGCTTTGCCTTCTATTCCTGAAGGCATTACTCACTTACTAGAACACCTTCTGCCTTCACTGTGGCTTACCCTACAACAGAATGTGATTCCATCTTTCCAGTAGCTTTGAATTCCCAAATGCAAGCAGATTGTTGAGGCTGAGCCAGACATCGCCCCTACCCTGACATTCAGAGAAACGGGATTTCATCTGCCAATGCAGAGTGGCTTTGATATTTTACAATGTGTACAACAAATTTTAGAGTTTGCTTTAATTTCATCAATTTCATGTTGCTTCTGAGGAACTTTCAAATATGACATAAACTTTCTCATAGGGACATTTCAAAAGTTTTCCATTCCCCTTCCAGTAGATACAGTATGTCCTTGGAATGGAGCACCAAACATATTTTGTGGCCAGATAATCACACTGTCCATTCTATGACCTAATGAGATTTTGTAAAAGTGCCAGGCAAGCCTTAGGTAATGCGAGGAGGGCTACACCGAGGCACTGCCTTGTGCAGCCTGGTTGCTGCTCCCACAGTCTTCCATTTCCTTGCAGACTGATGGCCAAACAGTTCCACAGAGAAGTGTCGACTCTCTTCACAGAGTTGCCCGAACCCTTGTGTTGCCCGGCTTCCCTGAATGGCTATCATAGCTGTAATAGATTTGGGGAGAAAGGCCAGTGATGGTTGCTTTATGTTTCATGCCAGCCTTCTGGTGATAGTTGGGTAAAAACTTTGTCAAATATCCAGCAATCCAAGGTGTATTTCATTTGTTATCTGCATATGTTTGTTGCTCAAGGAATGTACATGGAAAGTGCAGATTATATTACAGCCAAGGCCCAGTTTCTTAGTTTCTTTTTCTCTTGCTTTTAGTTATGAGAGTTGGACAATCCCCACATGCTGAGTGGATCCTCCATGGTGTCTGTCTGGACAGACGTTTAGTTTAGCTTCTTTCTTCCTCATTCAGTAGTCCTTCTGAATAACATCATAGGGGGGTATCAACAAGCTACATTAGTTATAGTTAGTCACACACAGGCTTTCATATAGAAACTGCATTTGATGGTGTAGTCAGTTCACAGATAGATCATAGAAACACAGACAGTATTGTCCTCAGAATCACCAAGCAAGCTGACGTCGATGCAGCTTTCTTACTATCATTTATTGCGTCTAGAGACATTAATGTGCATGTAGTGAATGCCAAGTCTTCTTTCAGCACTGGAGCAATGGGGAAAGTGACAGCAGACATTTACAAAACAGACATCCAGTTTGCATCTGCAATCTCCTGGTCTTTAGAGCATCACCTGGGCCTTTACCCGCTGCTGCAGCTAGGGCAGCACTGAGCGAGGCACAAATCCTTTCCTATCAGCTCCCTCGAATCTTCCCCCGACATCACAGTGCTCATGAGCCCCTTGTGACTGTAGGCAGAACCTTCAGAGCAAGCTTATACTCAATCATCACTTCTTACTTGCCAAGTTGTAGAGATTTTCTCTTGGGTGTGGTTTACTTGGCTTGACTGGACTCCAGTCTTCTGTCTGAGTCAGACTATAGGTGACCAATCTAGGGTTGTTGGTCTCTCTCTCTCTCTCTCTCTCTCTCTCTCTCTCTCTCTCTCTCTCTCTCTCTCTCTCCTCTCTCTCTGTATGTGTGTGTGTGTATGTATGTGTACCAGTTTATCTGTCTTTTGGCAGATGTCACTTGGATATAAACTAGTGGTGGTTAGACACAAAGAAGAAACCAAATTTCTAGCCTGAGAGGATATGACCTTTGTGCTCTGTACTGCATAGTCCATGCGGGAAAGCCCATGTTTCTCAATAACAAGTGTTTCTCAGGGATCGTGGGCAAAGGGCACATAGTATGATCACATGAAAAGAATAACATATTCTTGTCCTGTCGCATAAAACATCCCAGCCTCACAGCAGGGATGCTGAGGAGGGGATCACCTGACTGTTCTTAGGCCGGGTTCCCACTGCCGTGCCGGGACAGCACACAGCATCATTTAGCTGCGACTAGTCACTGGACTCCAATGCTGGCTCCGTGTGTCTGCTCACTGCCTGTTTCTTCCTACCCCTGCAGCATCCTCCTGTGATCAGGAGCACCAGTCGGCTCTTGAGGAAGCCAAGCAGCCCAAGAATGACAATGTAGTGATCCCCGAGTGTGCACATGGCGGCCTCTACAAGCCAGTGCAATGCCATCCGTCCACCGGATACTGCTGGTGTGTGCTAGTGGACACTGGGCGGCCCATTCCTGGGACCTCCACAAGGTAAACTGCATCCCCTTGGGAGCTGGAGGAGAGATATGGAGCCAGCAAAGTGGAACCTGCCCCCAAGGTTCTTTCTCCTGTGGGCTCAGCTCTTGTTAAACTCTGTGTCACAGTCTGAGCGTGACTGTCACACGGGAACTCTGTCCTCTGTTCTCTGTGTTCCTGCTGCTTAAGAAGAGTTGTTCTGGCCACGGGAGGGAAAGCTTCTTGTTAGCAGTCATAGGCCATCACGTATGAAGCAGAGAAGGGTCAACTCCAGGGAAGAACATTTGGACCCCTTCTCACTGCTGGCTTTGGACAGAGAGGTTAAATATTTAAGAATCCAAGGAAGCCAGATGCCTCAAATAGCTTTCTATAGAATGTAAATATTTGTATCTTGAAATTAACATTTAAAGAGAGGCATGTGTGAGTACTGGAGAGATGGCTCAGCGATTAAGAGCACTGGCTGGACTTCCAGAGAGAGGACGTAACTTCAATTTCCAGCACCCACATGACAGATTACAATTATCTGTAACTCTAGTTCCAGGGTATCTGGTATCCTCATACAGACAAAACATCAATGTATATTTAAAAGAGGGAGGGGTGAGGAGGGAAGGAAGGATGGAGGGAAAGAGAGAGAGGGGAGAGAGAGAGAGAGAGAGAGAGAGAGAGAGAGAGAGAGAGAGAGAGAGAGAGAAAGAAGAGAGGAAAGAGGAGAGAGGAGAGAGAGAGAATCTGTAAGGCAAGAGTGATCAATGTTATTCAGGGTTTGCTTATGTTTTCTATCAGTTTGAACATACAAATATGTTGTCCCTGAATGCCAGCAGGAGCTAGTACATGTGTTGTATGTCAGGGAGCAGGGAGGTGGTGTTCCTGAGTAGGCGAATGTGCTTGGTGGACACCTGTCAGTAGCTATTTTACAAAACCTTACGACTTTGACCTTTTCCCCAGCCTTATAAATATGCAAACATCTCAAACATCTTTTCTCTCAGAGTTTCTAGCTTCACTCTCTAATTCCATCCCAGGTGCCTGGGTGAGCATTCGAATGTTGCCTAAATTATTTCCCCAGTTATTCATGGGTTACAACTGGTACTCAGTGGGAGGCCCTGGTCAGCCTAGATCTTAGGGGCAGAAGCACAGCGCAATTGCTTGGATGGCAATGGCTTCGTCAAGACCAAGGCCAACCCATCCCAGCCATTTTCTAGCCCCTTACTGGAGCCATTGTCCTTGGGGTTCCTGGTTTGGATAGTGTAACAATGCTATGACATTAAAGCTTATTCTATAAGTCAAAACCCCTGTCTTCAAAACACTGGAGGACCCGAAAAGCTGAGATGAAGGGGGTAATCTCATGGGGAGGGGCAGCCTTAGGTTTGGAAGCAAGCACAAGCTGTGTGGCTAAGCTAGAACCTCTATTCCTGGGTTTTGCTATGGTAGTCCATTGTCCTGTGTGTAGGTAGACAGGTTGTACCTTTTTCTGAGCAGCCTTCCTTGGGGGTGATCTCCCTATAAACTTGAGCCTCTGGCTCCCTCTGCATGCATCACTCGGGGCACCAGTTGGCTCCTGCCAGCTGCCGGCTTGGCTCCATGCACATTTCTATCCTAGAGGAGAAGCTGCCCTGGCGGAGGTGTTCTGAGTTGGCTAATGAACATCCTCACACAGTCGAACCCAGCACTCCTCCAGATGGCTCCGGAATGGTGACATCAGCATGCGTAATTCTATTCCCGGAGAACCCAAGAACAGTTTAGGTGGTCGCTGAGTAGAAAGCCAGGCATTCTCTCTCCTCTGTGAAGACTTTCCCCTGGTATCGGGCCAAACAGGACAACCTCAGGCTCCTGTTTCCATGTCTGCCTGATGGAGAGCTCCTTCCCAAGGTTCAGAAAAAGGCTCAACCTGAACCAAACCGCGAGGGCTGCTCAGATGGCTGTCCTCCTCTGCATCACACTTTCTTCTATCCACTAAACCAAAGTCAGAAAGAAGGTTGTTTAGATCCTTTGGGAATGAAGTGATCAGTGTGGATGCTGGGAAGCGAACTCACATCCTCCGGAGGAGCAGCCAGTGCTCTTGGCTGCTGAACCATCTCTCTAGCCTCAAGGCAGTTTCTCTTTTAAGCAGGAAGAGTACCCTTCCCTGGGAACTGATGGACATGCCCAGTTGCAATCTCATTCCTAGGCTGACACCAGCCCAGCCAGAGAAGGGAGCCATTTACTGGGGTTCTTTCCTTAAGTGCCAGGGCAGAGCCAGGCTCCAGTCCTTAAGTACCAGGGCAGAGCCAGGCTCCAGTCCTTAAGTGCCAGGGCAGAGCCAGGCTCCAGTCTAATAAACTATGCTTTCTGAGGGAAAGAGATAATGTCACCTGTAGCATTTGACAATCCTATAACATGTGATACCAAGATAGAGAGCCCTTCAGAGGTGGGCAGGTGCAGGTGGGATCACAGCTGGTCCCTGCCTGACCAGCTTTTCTAGGCAGGGGAAAGATGACCCTACGAGGCAGAGGTGGCCTGAAGGATGTGGGACATTCAGCCGGATCAGGGAAAACAGTGCAGAGAGCAGAACTTTCAGACTCAGGTCTATGGTCACACCACCCACAACAGCCCGGAATGGACAGGGCTGACTGGTGTTGTCGCACTTTCTCAGTGGTGGTGAGAAACATGTCCTGGCTTCCCTTCCTTCCATTTCCTGTCAGTAAACACTGGAATGATTTGAACGGCCTCCGTGTCCCAGGCCTAAGTGTCGTAGGACAGGGACTCCGTGAATGCGGAGGATGAACACCAGGGCTTCCTGAGGGAAGGGGGTGATGGTGACAGAATGGGTCCACGGCTCAGCCTGCGTGAGGAAATGTTTTGGATGGTGATTAATCTGGAGGGCATTGCGCAAGAGCAGGGACTTGGGGCACAGAGTAAGAGTAGCTGGGTGTGGCCTCTGGGATGGTAACATTGTAGTGAAACAGCAGGAATCCCTTGGGGAGCAAGCGGGCCACACAGTGGTGTTTAGTGCTCCTTGAGCAGAAGACAGGGCATCGCCTGGCAGCTTTTGTGCAACACTGAGCAAGACAAGCTTGGCTTGAGCTACCAGGGAAGCCCTGGCTTGCACTTGCCCTAGATAGAGCTCAGCGCTTGCTTTCATACTTCCACAGGAGGACTCCTTGATCTTGGCAGCAGGAAGCTGAGTGTGTCAAACCCTTTGCCATTTATAAGCCATGTCTCTGTCCTTATATACCACATAGGAGGAATAAGGTGCTTTCTGTTGTGGCCTTGAGTCAAAAAAATCACACACCCAGTGCTGTCCAACCTTGCAAAGCTGACCTTCTCCCTGGATCAGCCAGGAGGTCGGGACTGTAGATCTTGCAGGTTCCCCTGCCCCTCTGGATCAAGATGGACATTCTGACCATATTTTGTATGGCCTTGCACGGAGTTGGGGCACACCTGCAGGGCCCCGTTGCCAGGCCTGGTGGCCCCGAAGCTGGAGGAGTGGCAGGTTTCTACCTGGCTGCTGTCCAGTTGTGGCAGGGGCTCGGGGAAGGCTATTGGATTCCTCGTGTCGGCCGACTGCCAGCTGCTCCATTAGTGGCGGAACAGACTTCTCTTTCACCTCTGTGAGGGCTTGCTCAGGCTTTGTGCACCTGCCTGGTGCTGCAGTCTGGCCCCAATTGCCTCGAGACAGCCTCCGCTCCGACACCAGCGCTCTGCTGCACAGTGGCCACGTGCATGTGGCCATGTAGGCGTGAAATTGCACTTCTCCATGGCGGCAAGCCTGGTATCTGATGGGCAGCCACAGCCAGGCAATGGTCTTTGTTTTATTTTATTTTATTTTTTCCCTCCTTTTGTGAAGTAAGCGCTGTTGAGAGAACAAAGGCTTTTGCAGCCAAATTCACTTTGGTAAGCCCGCAAGTTCCGCTCCAAGTTACCGTTTCTGCACCGGCAAGCCTTTCTCCACGCTCTCTCAAATGTGCAGAACCCAGTTACTTAAACGTGCTCTTCAAATTTCAGCACCACTGAAGACTCAAGATAGCTCAGCCCCCAAGCTAGAGCAGAGATCAAATGAGTTGGGTCGGGCCTGCGGACGGCCTGGCTCTCCGACCGTGTGGACCACACTGAACACTGGGAATAAGGCTCAGCTCTCTGACACTGTAGGACAGACCATGGCTCACATATCATGGGACGGCTGGCTTGGGGTGCTACACCATCAGTTAAGAGCAGACACATAGGTTATAGGTCACTGCAGCATGGATGCCAGCTCTGCCTTATCCCTAACCCTCAGGCAATGCCTGGAAACTGGAGTGAAGCTCTGCTACCCAGCGCATTTATTTTTTTTCTAGCTTTAGCATCACTCAGGAATAGTGGGTAACGGCCCCTGAGGCGGTGGAGTGCATTCACTGTTGTCTCCAGAGGAATTTTGACTCTTGTCTGATGATGTGGTCCTGGGCAGCAGAAGCCAACAGAGTAAGGGTCTCCCCACCGCACTGCCACTGCCCTGTGGCTGTGAATGTTCCGTGCTGTCTGGCACCGAGTCTCTGTTCTCAGAGAGCATAGGCTAGTGGCTTTGGGGAGGGATGTGGTAGTTTGGGTGTTTGGGAGGGTGCATCGGGGACTCTAATTTTGGAAGCAATGTTTCAGAAAGGTGTGAAGTTTGTGGAAAGAGGGCGTTGATTTCTCTGGTGTCAAAGCTGTGTCACATGTCATTTATCATCATCATCATCATCATACTATTATTATTATTATTATTATTATCATATCTCATAGCACATCATATTGTCTTTGTTTTTGTGAGATAAGTTCCCATGCAACCAAGGCTAGCCTCAAACCCACTCTATAGCCAAAGATACCTTGAACTCTCTTTTGAAAAATTAGTGTGTGTGTGAGTGTGTGTGTGTGTGTGTGCGTGAGTGTGTGTGTGTATGCGTGCGTGCGTGTGTGTGTGAGTGTGTGTATGGGTGCGTGCATGCATGTGTGCGTGTGTGTGAGTGTGCGTGCGTGCGTGCGTGCATGTGTGTGAGTGTGTGTGAGTTTGTGTGTATGTGTGTGTGCGTGCATGCGTGCGTGTGAGTGTGTGTGTGTGCGTGCGTGTGAGTGTGCGTGTGCGTGTGCGTGTGTGTGTGTGTGTGTGTGTGTGTGTGTGTAGCCTCAAACCCACTCTATAGCCAAAGGTACCTTGAACGCTCTTTTGAAAAATTAGTGTGTGTGTGTGTGCATGTGTGCATGAGAGAGAGAGAGAGAGAGAGAGAGAGAGAGAGAGAGAGAGAGAGAGAGAGAGAGAATGCCACATCATGTATGTGGAGCTCAGAAGACAGCTTTCTGGAATCAGTTTTCTCCTCCCACAGTGGATTTTGGGGATTGGTGGGTTGTTGGATTTCTGTGGCAAGAGCTTTTATGCTTAACCATGACACCCCTGCCTAGACTTCCTGCCCGTCTCTACTTCCTGAGTTCTGGGACTACAGGCATGCCACCATGCCCAGTTTCAGAAGAGTTTAAGGAATGTCTCATGATGAGAAATTTCATTTTCTCTCATTTTCTATAGTAGGAAAACAAATCACTGAGGTAAAATGAAGTCAAATAAGTGTGCCCTTACAGCCCTTCCCGAGAGTGGAAAGGGAGGTGACCAGGGAGAAAGGAGGAGAGTTTTGTCCTGTAGAATTTTGCCATTTCCTGACTGAAAATTTGTAGTCCTAGGACCTAGAACATTCCATTCATACGTACTCCTATCACCCCCAACCTAGCGTCCTCCTTTCTTAGCCAGTGCTACCTCAGTCTTCACAGTGCTCCGTGAGGGAGCACCCGCTGACCATCTCCTACTGCATATGCAGCACCCCAGTCCCTAAGAAGGAGTCTCCAAGGTGGGGTCAATGAATGAGGCTTGGACAGAGGGGGTTATAATTGTGGGGAGGAGACTCAGTCAGTGTTGCAGTCTGGCATCTGCTGGTAGTTGGAAGGGAAGGATGGCTCATGGGTCACACCTTCCATTAGATTGTACGAGTCAGCACTATAGGTTGTTATGGATACCCATGGGAGGACAAGACCCTACCTCTCTGGGATGGGATCTCTTGTCCTCCACACCTTGTCCTTGCTGAGGCCACCTGTTCACTTGAGCTCACAGGGAGAGGGCAAATGTCCAGAGGGGGGAAGTCTCTAGTACAGGACTCCACATCACCTCGGCACTCACACGGACCTGGGGCTAGTGGAGTTTCAAGGAGCTGCTGAGCAGCATCAGAGGCACATCTGGGCTTGGACCAGAACCATTCAGGCAGCAAGTACCTGCAGGCAGAAGGCATGCCATCCACACTTGATAAAACCATAGCACACACCCTCCTTCCTTTTTTCTTCCTTTCTATTTTCTCTTTAGACATTTGGGCAAATTTCTATAGCTCCACTAGTTGTACTGAAAAGTACTTAGTCTTTGAATGACATAACTGTGGGGTCCAAGTTCTTTCCGAGACCTTGGCTCCTTTCTGAAGGCGGCCAGGTAGCAAACCCTTGCTCCATTCCATGCCCACGCTCCTCACTCCCACGCATTTGCAAACACCCCGAGAGACATCGGAGCAGAACACTTATGCTTCTCGTAACGACACAGAGTAGAAGATGGAGGTCAGGGTGTGGGTGTTTAGAAACCACTAGACGAGACTCTCTTAACCAGATTAAAGGGGCAAGCCTGACCATGTGTGCTGAGCTGCAAGTCCTCTTGGTCTAATGACTGTGGATAGAAGTTGATCTAGGAGTGTTGGCTCAAGCCACCAAGGGGTTAAATCGCGGAGCTATGATATAACAGTAGAGCTTATGAAACATTCTGGGGCCATGTATTTGCATGTGTGTGTGTGTGTGTGTGTGTGTACCTTGTTAGATGTGAGAAGCGGAAGACAACTCCAGCTCTGATTCTCAAGCCCGCTCTTCTATCTTATCACCCTGCTCCTAGGTATGAACAACCTAAATGTGACAACACGGCCCGAGCGCACCCCGCGAAGGCCCGGGACCTGTACAAGAACAGGCCACTGCAGGGTGAGTACAGCATCCCTGGGGGTCAGGCAGCTCGGTGACCACTCAGGACCGCGCGTAATGTGGGATGGGGGAACGTCTGGTGGACCCGGTGCCTTATAGCTCCTCCAAGCCTTATAGCTGACTTCCAGCCGACATGGGAACCTATGTGAGAGTCAGGTACGCTAGGCAGTGATCTCAGAGATAACTCAGATTTGGCAGTGGGGAAATGACCACCAGTCCATGACCAGACATGTATGGCAAGAGGGAAAAATTGTCCCTAAAGCGAGCCTCCACACCACCACCCCCCAAAACCCTCCTGGGAGTTTCTGCAAGGCTTCACTCGGTGGAGGATGGGCACCCTGACAGGGCTCCTCATTGAACTTGCATTTGAAGCTGGCTGTCGACTTGAATTAACACAAATCCATCGGCATCCTAAGCGAACCTAACTGCCAGGACTGTTTGAGAGGAAACAGAGAGTAGATTTCCACTTACAATGAATCCAAGGTTTTTTTTTTTTTGCTGGAAGGGGCTTCTCTGGTATTTGCTTTCCCCCAAAGCATACAAGGGTCCACCTGTGGCTGAGGACCAAGGGCGTCCATCACACCGACGTCACAGGTGAACTCGGTGCCATAAGGACCGTGCATGGAAGCAGCTCTCCGCTGTGTTCTATCTGGTGGTTTTTCTTGAAGTGTCTGCAGGCCGCCAATCCCCCATCAGGGTCTCCAGGCTCTGACAGCCCACGCTGTAAAGACCTCTATGCCTGGCGAGGTTGGTCTGGTCTCTTCTGGGCGGGAGAAAGTCCTCCTGTAGGAATTCTCTGCATTCCCTTCATAGTTTGGATTGTACTGATTAGACAGGTAACTTTAAAAAGAAAAAAAAAAAAGATTCTTATAAACAAGAGAGAGGGACCACGCACTCTCATTTCCTTATGGACTGATGGCACCATCTGCACATGCTCACTGCAGAGGAGCAGCTGGCCTAGGCCTGCTGTGGGGAACCAGTCACACTTTCCTCCCAGCAGGGTTAGCAGTAGCTCACCTCTTGCTCTAATGATCTTAACCAAGGATTTCTTTTTTTTTTCTTTTTTCTTTTTTATATTATTTTCTTTATTTACATTTCAAATGGTATCCCGAAAGTTCCCTATACCCCCCCCCGCCCCTGCTCCCCTACCCACCCACTCCCACTACTTGGCCCTGGCCTTCCCCTGTGCTGGGTCATATAAAGTTTACAAGATCAAGGGGCCTCTCTTCCCAGTGATGGCCAATTAGGCCATCTGCTACATATGCAGCTAGAGACACGAGCTTAGGGGGTACTGGTTAGTTCATATTGTTGTTGCACCTACAGGGTTGCAGCCCCTTTCAGTTCCTTGGGTACTTTCTCTAGCTCCTCCATTGGGGACCCTGTGTTCCATCCAATAGCTGGCTGTGAGCATCCACTTCGGTGTTTGCCAGGCACTGGCATAGCCTCACAAGAGGCCGCAATATCAGGGTCCNTTCAGCAGAATCTTGCTGGCATGNGCATTAGTATCTNGGTTTGGTGGCTGATGATGGGATGGATTCCCNNATGGGGTAGTCTCTGGATAGTCCATCCTTTCATTTAGCTCTAAATTTTGTCTCTGTACCTATATCCTTTCATGAGTATTTTGTACCTTATTCTAAGGAGGAATGAAGTATCCACACAATGGTCATCCTTCTTGGTTTTCTTCTGTTTTGCATAATGTATCTTTGTTAACCAAGGATTTCTACTGGTTCCCATTTCCATAGCTTCAGGTGACATCATCTTAAGGACATCATTTCTGTGTGCGCTTTCTTGCTTCTTGGGTCAGGGACTGAGACAGAGAGGATAAGGTTCAGGCGAATCTGGCATAGACACCCTGCCTGCGACCTTAGCATATGGATGCTATGGTCTTAGAGACCCCTCAGCTGGTCCAGAGGCTCTCTGGCCTAAAGACTACTTTCCCACAGGTATCTAAATCAGATTTTCTTTCAAGGCAATTGCTTAGGTAGACTCAGCTGGCCTTCAAGTCCCTATGCAGCTGATGATAGCCTTGAATACTCTTGCTTCTTCTCCACAAGTATTGGATTATAGCCTCTGCCGGCATGTTGACTGAATCAGGCTTTTTCTATCAGTGGACAATATGGCTTCTTAAAAGCAATATGCTTGCTGGATTTGATGAGGCCTTATCATAGCCTATAGAATGTCACGATGTCCTCTGCTCCCAGTGCCTACCTTGAAGAACCCAAGACTTAGTATTATTAATACCATGCCCTACGACTTCTAAGTTCTGTGGCTCTCCCCCTCTGTGAACAGCACACGTTACTGTCCAGTGAAGCTTCCATTTGATTTTTTTTCATGGTGGGAGTTCATACTTTAGGTGGCTACTGTTCTTGATTCAAAGACTGGGGTTGTAAGTAATTTGGTGAGGACCAGCGGCCATCACTGTGGAGAACCTGACATGATATCATTGTTTGGCCTGTCTGAAGGTCAGAAGAAGTTACTCAGAAGAGCCAACGCTCGGCATAGAGAAGAGGTCCCATGCAGAGTCAAGGCAGCCACTGCACTTGGCTGGCACAAGGCGGGAAGGACCAGGGGGGGGGGGCCTTAGCATCCCTCTGTCTGAGCCGTGGAGAGGTCAGCTCGTCTGCAGTCCCGAACTCCTTGGGAGGGTATTGCTCACACCCACTCACACACTTAATAGCTTTCATTAGCGGGAACTTATTATCCTTATTAGGAGAGAAATCCAGGAAAGTCCTAAATTAACTCCAGGATGCAGGATCTTCTTTGAGAGGAGGAGAAACTTACTTCCACAATAACCCAGCAGCAGCCAGCCACCTGGCAGGTGAAGCGTCAGGGGACATAGGCTGAGGGGTGAGTTTTCTTCCGTGCAGACACGCGTTCCTTTCCGTGTGGCTCTCTTCCGGCACGGCAGCCTTCAACTCCCATGTCAAGCTGGGAAGACCGCTTCCTGCCCTTGCCTGTTTTGTGGCTCATGCCGGCTGACAGCAAGAGAGGACTTGGTCTTTGGAGTCTAGCGTCCGGCTGTATGTGGAGAGAGGTGGTTCCTCAAAGTTCTCTCATGTCAGGGGCTTCTCTCAGGTTGTCTTCCCAGTGGCTTTGAGAAAAGTAAACCAAACCAGGTTGGTAAAAACATAAAATAGTCGCAGAGCCATCTTTCCCCCTATAGGCAGACCTCTCTTCTTTTGCTCCTAATTAAAGTACCATATGCTGAGTGGCTAGGGAGATAGATCAGTGGTCAATAACAGGCACTGCTCTTGCCAGGGACCGGCTTTGGTTCCCAGTGCTCACATCTGTGCTCCACACTGTTATTCAAGCTCCAGGGTCATCTAATGTTCCTGCATCTATGTGCCCATAGCCACACACAAGCATATTAAACAGAAGTTTTAAAAGATCTTTAAAAAAAAAAAAAAACAACCCACATAGCTCACGGGTGTTTTGAACAATGCCCCTGCCCCATTATTCCACCCGAACCACTCTTCCTCTCCTCATACGCTCTTGAGAGTAAAGAGCTATTTGTGAGGAATTCAGTGTGATCTTTATTAGAAATTTGTTCCCTTCTTCCTTTAGGACTTACCCTCTCTGCCTCTCCATGAGCATGTGCTTGTCTGGGGTACTCCTGTGTACCCCGGGGCTTGAGATGCCAGGTGAAGATGTGGACCTACTCTTTTTTGCCCCTCTACTGTACCTCGCAGATTCTATTGGGTGAGACCCAGCCCTCTAGCTCCTTTCCATCAGCACAGAGGCCACCAGATATGGTAGACTAAGGGATCCTGAGTCTCTTTCTCTTACCATCCTTTGGCAACCCAGTGTTGAGAAACATTTGTTGATTACAATTGGCATCAATCTCTTTCTTTTTTAATTTTTAATTTTTGTTTTTGTTGAGATAGGTCCCATGAAGCCTACACTGGCCTCTCGTAACTCGCTGCATAGTTGAGGGTGACCTTTGAACCCCCAGTCCTCCTGCCTCTACCTCCTGAGTGCTAGAGTTACAAGCGTGTGCTGCACTGAGGACTGGACGCCCGGGGGTGTCCTGTGCATGTTAGGCAAGCATTCTACCAACTTAGCCACATGCCTCGCCTGTGGCATAAGGCTTTAAACGAATGAACATTTCCAGAGTGGGGATGGAAGTTCACTGCCTTCTTGATACTTCTGCTCTCTTTACCCAGTGAAAGGAGGAAGAAATTCAGGAGTGTGTTCTCTACTTGGCAGCCCACAGCCATCGCAGGCGTAATTATAACCCTCGACCCAAACCATCAAGCCGCCGCCTCTATCTTTTTCGAGCAATATTTTAGCACGATCCTAAATTGCTTCGAAATCAATTATGACTTTCTGAGGCAGCAGAAAATGATCCTCATCTCGCCCTAGGCCCAGCTTAGCTTGCGTTCTGAAGGTAATTAGAACCTACTAAGCTCTGCGTTCTCGCCAGGCATTGCATGACACATGGAGAGGTCGGTGTTTGCCTTTCTTGCCAAGTGGATGGGCAGACGATGGCAGGCAGCACATTCCACAGTCAGGACTCCCTGACTGCGAGACGTGGCGATGCTTCTCTCTTAGAAACTAAATGTCAACTCTCATGCTTTCTCCTGTCAGATGAAGTGTGCTGAACTCAGACATGAGTCAGCTGAGAACATGGTGGCTTTATTTATTATTCATTTTTAAAAAAATTTGGAGACAGGGCCTCATATAGCCTATGCTGACCTTGAACTTATATCGTGAAGATTCACCTTGAACCCCAGACCCTCCTGCTTCACGTCCTGGGTTCTGGTTTTACAGCCATGTGCTTTCTCACCTGTTTTCTGTGGTGCTGGAGAGGCCAAGCCGAGGCCTTTTGCATGCCCTAACTGAGCTACAGTCCTAGCTCATACTATGTTTAGACACACTTCTCTAAACTTGAACATATGGGTAAAGCTATGTGTGTCCCTCCATCTGCTTCCCTAGCCCCCAAACACACACACACACACACACACACACACACACACACACACACACCTCCTTCTATCACACAGGTAGGGAGAGGGTTGGTACCAGGTCTGTGGTGGTTCCTAGGGAGAAAGAATCTGAGAGGCTTATTGTCCTTACCCATAGACCTCATCTTTATAAGCAGCAGGGCCAGCTTCACCTTAGGGACTGGACACATGTCAGCACTCTGTGATTTAATGGGCCTTCTCAGTTTGCTGTTCTATGTTCACCACCATGAACATCATCCTGAAGATAATAGCCTTGTGTGGACCCAACTAAGCAGCTAGTCCTGATTAGTGGTAACATGGCAGTGACTCGCCTGTAAGTCATCCGCAGAACCAATACCGTGAGGTTTAGAAAGCTTTGGTGAACTGGGCAAATCAGCTAGCAGAGGGGCTGGGAGGATAGGGAAGGTATAAACCATACTAGCTTGGTGGGACACCAGGGAGGTCAGGAGGACCATGAGGGACAGGTACATCTTAGCATCCTTCCCATTCAATAAGCATAGTTCATGCAGCAAGCCCAGCTAGGAGCATTGTGGAGAGCTGGAGGCAGCAGCAGAACTCAAACCCATTTCCCCTCACCTGGGAGCTTATCCAGGAGTGCTGAGGTACACTGACAGCGTAGAGTGTTTATAGACGGTCAGATTTCGAAAAACATCTATATGTATTCTAAAGATATGAGGGCTTCTACTTGAGTTCATCTTTCCCAATATTTTAATATAATGAATACCTCATTCACAAGATACCCATGGATTTGCTGAGTAGGCCAGGGTTAAATGACACATGAACCGACAGGAAGGACATTCAACAGAGAGCCCTAGGAGTCCTGGCTCTGGGCCAGCTCTTTGACGCAGGGCTCCGTCAGCCATAGCTGTTTAGAACTGTGGGTTCGTCGCTTTGGCTGGACAGGCTCATCACCGGTTATGTAATAAGCTACTTGACCTTGACGCACAGAGGGTAGTGTTCACAAAGAAATGAGACCGAGTGAAGTTTAAGTCACTCTGAGCCACCAAGGAGGCATCACCAGAGAAGTTAACGGGCGTAAGCAGCGATTCAGAGACGACTTCAGAAACATGCGAGGATGCGCTGTCCTCTGGCAGCACCAAATATGCTTAATTGTTGCTAAACAATCTTCATTCTATTGCAAACATTCCCTCCCTCGCTATGAAAGCCATGTATCTAAAATAACCTTGTTGGAAGAAATGTCCAGCTTGCTGTCCCCTGACCTTAGCTCACTTTATCCATTTAGGCTGTGCCCAGGGGTAATCTGATTTTCTTTTTTAAGACTCAATAATAGCCAAGTTGGAAGCTCCTCATAATACTTCCATTCAACGGACCGAAATGGACAGCTTAGGCGGAATGGCACGGCAAGGGCCCAGCATCACCAGGCAGGTGTATGAGCGCACCTCGTGGATGCTGATTTCCGAGGCAGGATCTCTTGATGGTTGAAGCTCACTCATTTGACTAGGTTGCTTGGCCACCCAGCCTTGGGATTCACTTGCTTCACCTCCCCAACACTAGGATCCCAAGGGGTTGCTGCAGTGTGTGACTTGTTTTTTGCTTTTTTTTTTCCCCCCTGTGGGTTCTGGAGAGCAAACTTACCTTCATGGAGGGCAAAGAGTTTACTGACTGAGCAATCCCTCAGCTTCCTTCTCTGTACATTTTGTTTTGATCCTGAGCCCCAGCCCCTCTCATCTAGCTTCCTCTGAGGTCTTTTGAGTTGGTCTTATTTCTGGGATGGTTCAGATTCCAGAGGGTAGGGACAACCTTCAGGTGGCACATGTCCCAGACTGGTGAGCTGTGAAGTGAGGTGACACTATTAGCTTGTCATGGTGGCTGCTGCCTCGCCTCACTGAGTGAAGCCACTCAGACAGTGTTTGCTTTCCTTTGCTGCCTTTCTTTTCAGTCCTGCGAAACCGTTTTCTGCGATCTGTGGTTTGGGTAGAATTCTGGGACGCTTTTTCCCAGATTCATTAGAAGAATATCTCAGCTGATCCCCAACCATGCTGAATCAGGCCCCTCAGGGGGTAGGCAGGGGCATTGGGAGGTTGACAGTCCCCTGCTAGAGAAAGTCCATGGACGGAGACAGCCGCATCCGGTTCCCTGAGGTGATTCTGGGTGGGCATCTGGGGTTAGAGCTATAGCAGGCAGGGCTATGAAAAGACCCTGCTGGAAACAAAAACTTAATTATATTCTTTTGAAAACTTTCTTCAGGCCAAGACCTCGGTGCCCATCTGTATAGACCAGTGACAGGCGGACAGGACGCTCCTGGGTAGCCAACAATGGAAGGAAGCATGGTTTATAATGAACACATAGCAGGGCCTGGAAATTTCTAGATTGTTTTCCTTGAACAAGATTTAATATTTCATTCTAGTTCTCGTTTGACTTGTCAAACTGAGGGCAGTCAGACTCAGTGAAACGGAGTCTCTATCTGCCAAGGGGTGACATGGCTGCCCCTCATGTGCTAATTGACTTTCAGAAATTCCTGGGATGACTGAGGCCGCTGCTGCTGGCGGGCAGCGCCGCTAGCCTGTCTCTTCCCTTGGGTTCTTCCTATCTAATCGGTTTCTTGAGCCTGTGGGATCCCCTTGTCCCCAGACAACAGTTGACGCTTTCCTCAGTCGCCACTCGGCTGTCTTGTCATCAGGGTCTCATGAAGTCAAAGAGGTGCTCAGAGCTTGAGGACCTTGTGATGCCTGTCATGTGGGGACACCTCCGGGGGCACACTGACTGCTCAGCAGAGACGCTTGCTGTCACTTCGCACCATCTTGTTAGATAGATAGTAACTGCTTCTCACCTTCCCTGGAGCTCGGCAGGCAACGCGCTCATTCAGGGTAGCGGTGGGAATTTTATCTCTGTAATGTTTCTAACGGAGAGCTCTTCGTGGAGTAATGAGAGGAATAAAACAGACACCCAGATACAGACACACCCACAGCGCCACCACTGCCCGTTGCTCTGGTCTGGCCATGAGATGCATGTTGCCATACTTTTCATTCTCGAGACACATACTCATTTTCCACAGACTGGCTTCCCAGAACTTGCCACCCCAGCATCCTCTGTGTATGACATCTGGGAGGCCATATAACTTCTAAGTTAGTAGAAGGAGGCAGTTGCTTTGTGCCTAGAGAATCAGCAAGGAGCTGGGCTACAGCCCAACAACCCCTGCCCTTTCCCTGTTGACACCCATACCGACCCCTCCACAGCTCACAAAGGTAGAAGAGGACACTTGAGAGCCTGTAAAATCTAGTTTTCCCTCCCAGTTATTTAATTCCTGGAAATAACAACCCTGAGACTAATTATTAATAAATGTATAGGCTATAAGCTTTGGCTTGTTCTCCAACTAGCTTGTAAGTCATTATCCTGTGTATACTAACCTGAGTTCAGTTGCTACCTGGTTTATATCTGTCTCCTTGGCACTGTGGTATAAATCTCCCCTGCCTCCAATTATTTCCCAGAATTCTCTCAGGATGTCCCACCTCCTATTTCCTGGCTCTGCTCATTGGCCATACGCTCTTTTATTGATAGGTGATGCTTATAAGAGATTTTTTTTTTCTATAAGAGCTGGTGCCTATAGCTGCAGGTGGGACAGTTTCTGGGAAGCACTTGTGTGTCCTTCAGTGAAGACAGTGTATCCTCCACCTCTGAGGTCATGGCTGTAGGAATTTGGCAAAGTCTAAGCATGAGGTGGAGATTCCTGGAAGCCAGTCTTGGCCTCTGTGCTCCGAGTCATTCTCAGAAGCACCCAGTAGGACCAGTTTCAGGTTCTCACCGCTGTTTGCACACAAGCTCTCATGCTTGGAGTGACCTTTTAACTGCCAAAGTAAGAGTCTGTGGGGAGCCTGCAGCAGACAGAAGTCACACATAGCGCTCAGACACACACTAAAGGCTGGAAGCTGCTGGACTCAGACTTTGCCCGGTGAGGAACTTGCATTACTCTCTTGGGGCTGAGAAGTGGGTCATCACATTGTATCAAAAACAGTCAGTCAGATGCATTGTGGAGCATGATCATATAGACTTGGATGCAGGGAGCTCTGCCAGCTGCATCGTGTCCTGCTCCTAGGCAGCCGAGGAGCTGACTGGGAATCCAGAGAATTCCTAGCTTATATCAAACTTGTGCTCTGCAGGGCACATGGGGAACAGGGACAGCAAGGTTAGCTTGAGGTGGTGTGACCCAACAGAACTACATGCATGAAAGTTGGGTCCAGCCACACCTTGTTGCCTTCAGGAGTCTGGGTTTTTTACCTTGGCATTGACCTTTGGTAATTTTATTTTTCCATCTTCACTCTTTACATATTAAAGGTAAATAGTGCCTTCTTCAGCTTGGTAGCCAAATCCCCAGTTGACCTCCCATGAGGTTTTGTGCAGTGTCCAGTTTTCTTAGAAGCAGTCAGTAACTGGGCCTGGAACCCACACAAGCAGCGTATACATGTTTCTACTGCCTGGAACCCATGCAGGCAGTGTGTGCATGTCCCCACCACCTGGGTCCTATGCAGGCCACTCACGCCTACCTCCTCCACCAGACTGCATATCCTCGTCTTACAGGTATACACCTCATCTCTTGCTCATCGCTCACCCAAAGCTAACAAATAGATTGTGGGTTATCAGACACTTGCTTAAGGGAATGATTGTTCAGACCATCAGACTGGTTGTATGGCCCAACAGAACTACATGCACTGTATGCTTCTCAGGGGACGTGAAGTGATGAGGGAAGCCTGGGACCAGCTGCACTGGCTGTACTTTATGTCTGGTCTTTAAAGAGCGAGAACAGACATAGTACTGGGAACGTTCAGCCATGCTGTCCGTAAGCCCATCAGTCCCCATGTGTAGCTTTGTCCCGTTGTATATGATGATTTGTGGCCAACAAAGTTCAAAAATGAGGGCTACTGGGCACTCATCCTGAAACTAAGTTATCACTACTGGATTCCTGTTTTCAGAGCAACCTAGACTCTCAACATTCTTCAGGACTGTTACATGAGCTCACCAGGCCCCTGGGCTGTAGGCCAGCATCTGCATTGGGACTTTAAACTGCATATGAGGGCATCTGGTAGTGCCTACCTGATGTACTTCTTAGTTTGGAATATGCTTATAAAAATTCAGCCCCCTGACTGACACAGTTCCTATGTGTTTGAGTGGACTCTGTAAGTTCCTGAACTGTGTCAGCTTGCTGGACACCTCTGCGGGGGGGAGAGCATTCTGCCTAGAGTCCTAGTCAGGAGCTGATTGTGTGAGTTTGAGACAAATGACTTCTCATTGGCTCGTATCAGGGAATCCTAAGAGGAGAAGCTTGCTTGTCGGACTCTCCCTGAAGAAATATAGTTACAGTGATGTGTGTAAGAAGATGGCCCTATTTCAAGACGGCCTAGGACATAGTCTGGGTGGCAGTGGGCTGGGGAGTCATGGGCATGTGCCAACCACCTATCCCTCTGCCCATGACTGTACCAGGCCCAAGCTTGGCTCAGGCCTGTGGCTTCAGCACCTGTCTTGACTGCCCACCCACTGAAGTGGCCTGTTTATCCACACTGGGGCAGGACTCACTCCTCACACACAGTTTTTGCTTCATGGTACACAGGGAGGCTCCTCCTTGTGCCCTGTCAGGAAGGGTGTTTTGTAACCTGCTTTTCAGTCACGGTGACTACCCTTTATTTCCTCCTGCCATGGCTGTTGCCATCAAACAGGACTCTACCTTTTGCATATTAGCACAGCTCCTCTTCGGCCTCAACTCTCCATCCATCATTTTATTTTCACGCTGACCCCTTCCCTACATATTTTACCATGTGTGCCCTTTGCTGAAAAGTTTGACATTCTCCTAGAGTCAAGCCATTTCCCCACACGGGCCCTTGCCGTAGGGTGCCGTGCACTCCTGTGGGCCAGGGGTCTTGGAGCCTTAGCTGAGGCTCTCACGGAAGTTTAAAGCAGCAGAGACAGAGGACGCTGGGGCACTGTACAGTCACACAGGAGGAGAGCAGTTTTCCCCAGAGCCAGAGTGCTGCTCTCCTGTGACTGGGCGGCAGAGGACCAGGGCCCACGCTGATGAGAATACAGAGCCCAGGGATGCTGGGACTGATTGGTGTCCTCAGGCACAGACCGAGGATGTCCCTTGCACAAAGTATATCAAGTCTCTGCTTCTCACAGCCTGCGGTTCTTGTCCAGAACACGTGGGATTTGACGTCGGGTGGACAGCCTACCGGGGCAGGGTGTAAAGCCGACAGGAAGCACATGTGCCAGGGTGCTGCAGGCCGTGCCACCTTTAAACTGAGGAGACAGGATTCCTAGTGGCGATGTAAGCATTACTGAAAGGAAAACATGGCTTCCAGTTTGCCCATCCAGTGGCTGCCTCCCAAGTAAAATTCTAGGGGGTATAGAAAATCCTTCAGGTTATTAACGTAACCTATAAATATGTATAAGCACGAGGTGACAACATTCCACTCAGAATGGAACTGGGTTCCTGTTCCCTAAAGCCCTAGGTTTACAACGGTCTAGGTGTAGGAGTCTGGAACAGGGCCAGGGAAAGTCTGTGGGAGATAATCCATCTCAGCTCTGAGGAACAAGCTGGGGATGGAAGCCAGAGGGAGCCTGTTTGCAAATGCAAAGCCAACAGCATTTAGCCAGTATAAGTTACTCCTGCATTTGTATCATAGCTCCTCCCTGCAGCCCAGCTTTAATCAGACTGGCTTGTTTAGCAAGGTTTCTATAGGGTTAAGAGAGATAAACAGAGGCCTCCATAAAAACTTTGGGGGGTACTCTGCTCTTCCTAGCACCCCTCAGATCTTCCACTGACACCTCACCTGACCTCCCACCAGCACTGGCACCCATTCAGTGTGTCTTATGCCCGATGACCAGGTAGGGGTATGTTATCCCATCTCTGAGGAGAAAAGCCAGAAAAGATCCAGGACAGAGGGTGAGGAGATGCTGGCCTTGTCTTTTGAAAAACCCTTCTTCTTCCTTGGTGAACATAATCTTGGCTGCTCTGCTTGAAGAGTACCACCCTGGGTGGCCGGCACATGTGTTCTCACCTTGGTGCTCGCTGTGTATGGGCACCTAGTGCTTGTCTGTCCGTTTCCCTGGCTACCAGTATGTGGTTACTCCACCACATACTATCATCTCGGCTTCATATTCTCTGACCTTGTCTCACTGTCTCCAACTGTCTGCTTTGGATTCTTCCTGAACGCAGATATATAAGATGGGCCAGGTCTCCTAGAGCAGCCCAAGCCTTACTCCTTTGTGACTGGCCCTCTACTGTATGAGGTTTCACACAGGTCATCAGAGGGTCGGGGCTGCCCCACTACATGGACTTCATGAACTCACAGCTCCAAAGATTAAATTAAATAGGCCAGTGGTCACCTGGGAAATTTCAGTTTGTCTGAGATTATGACATATAGAGCATCTGGTATCTTTCCATAGGAAGGGATCCCTGCATTCAAATAGCACTTTTTACATTAACCATACTCTCCTTGCTACAACCTAGCGGCCATCAGGAAATGAGTTAGACTGTTTTGACCTTTATCGAGCAGATACACCACTTAGGGAGCAGTTGAGTCTCGGAGCAGATTCTGGCACTGGGCCACTGGGTTTTAAGGTGGGATTCTTAGTCTCAGTCCGTGGTCCACTTTCCCTGCTGCCGTGGAAGTGATATTACGTGCAAGAAGCTAACTTCTCCCTCTGTGCCTCTCATGACCCCTTCCTAAGCCCTCCCATTCACTCACCTGACTACATAGTCATACCCTGTGAGAATGCCCGGCTCCTACTCTGCAAAGAAGCCCCGAGATCTCTAGGGCAATATCTGGATGAACCACGGGAGGAAGATGGCAGAGTCTTGTTCATCTGCAGCGAAGATGCTACACGCATGGCTTCTCTTGTCAAGATTTCTAAGGTAGAAAGAATCCAAACACATATGGCTGGCTCTAGTTTCCTAAAGGCAACAGACACTATTCCCAGCCAAGCGATAAAGGCTGGAGCTGGCTCCCGTGAGGTTGAATTCATGGTGGGGATACACTGGCTAGCAGGGTTGTATTGTACAGAACAGGAAGTCCTCATCAGAGGAACCGAGAGGACAGTGTCTTTGAGCTTATTTATTGAGGAGAAGGGAGATGAGGATAGACAGAGAGGAACAACGCCCAGAAGCCAGACCTAAGCATCCAGAGTGAAGAAAGCCAAGAGCCTGAGAAGAGCCTGTGTTTGAGAAGCGCTACCCATGCCTTCCATGTGGTCCTGTCGCATCATGGTGTTAGATATGTTCGATGAAGTAATTTCACATAAGTCATTGGCTGGGTCATGGGGAGATGGGTCAGATGGGCATCATCATTCCTTAGAGAATTTGCCACTTTCCTGAACTCTTTACCTGGACTTTCTTGGGCCCTTTCCCTTGAATGACAGTCTTTGGGAGAAGAGAACAGTTTAGTGACTTGGCCATGTTGTAGATTTAGATAGAATTCTCTGAAATTGTGAGATAGGACATCTCAATCCCTCCACTCTTCCAGGCTTGATGCCCCAGTGAGCTGGGAATGGTAAAGCAGACAGACGGCCTTCCATCTTCTCCCAGGCTTTTCAGATGACCAGAGGCTGCTTGGCAGCTGGTCCATTAGAGATTGCTGGAGTTAGATGGTGACTGGGGACAGTGTAACACCGGAGACACCCAGGAAGTGGCAACTGTGCCAAAGTCCCATTCCAGTAGCCTCCACAGCGAGTCCTTAATGAGCTGTTTTCCCGGAAAGTGCTCAGCCATGTGCGGTCACAGTTCTAATTTTCAAGAATATGAATGTTGCATGTGCCAGACACCAATAATTTTGCTATTCTTCACATTTTTATAAGAAAGATAACTATTTTAAAAAGCATAAAAACAGAAGCCAGTTATGAAAACCATCACTCTTCCATCATCATAAAGGGAATGTTTTTGTTCCCAGTGGCTGATATGACTGTGTGGGTATTTGTTATCCACTAAGTGTTTTAGGTGAGTGAGTATTCATTTCCTGAAGAACACTGGCACTTCAAGCTTGCACAGCCTAGGCGCATGACGTTAGGCTATTCTATTTCCTGTTGGTGCTACCTCAGTATTCCAGTAATCATAATGATCGGGATCATAAATTTAAAAAACTTTGTGCTATCCAACCTCTTGAGAAAGAAATCATCTTTGTACTATTTCTGAGTTTTGTTGCCAGGTAATTAATGTCTGCCTTCACTGATATCATTGTGAAGTGTTGTGCAAAGGAGAAGGCTGAAGACAGAATCTTACATCTTTTCCTGGCATGGCTGTATTAGACTGTCATTGATCCAAGGTGTTTTTTTTTTTTTTTTTCCCTCAATGCTCCTGACCCAGATGTAAGCTAGTTAACTCTATGACCGAGTGGGTGGCTCTGCTACGCCTCAGTGTCCCACCTGATTCTCCTGGGACCCAAGTGCAGAAGCTTTCTCTGTCCCCTGCTGTCCTTGACGAGCCTCCTGAAGCCCAGCAGCTTGTCCTGTTGAGACAAGAGCAATGCGTCTGTCTGTGCTCTCTGTGAGTGTTGGTGAGGAGCCACACAGATCCAGTGCCCTTCTCCTTGAGAACAATAGGTTATAGTGACCCAGCAACGTGCTTCACTGCCTGGCTTGCCTTCTCCTGCCCCTGGGGACCAAAATCAGATCAGCCACCTCTAGAGAACTCTAGAACAATGTGTTGTGTCTTCTGTTTCATAATCTTGGAGATGAATCCTGAGCTCTGGAGAGTTCTCAGGACTAAGCGCCAAGGGAACCCCACGTGAAGTTCTGGTGAGTAGTCTATGTACATCATTTTAGCAAGTGCCTCCCCTATGCCATGGATCCCAGAGCTCCCAGGAGACAGTACTTTGGCCTTCATGCGCATACAATATGAATCACAGTATGGACAATAGAAAGACAAGTGTGACGAACCCAGTCATTTGAGAGTACCCAAGACAATGCTGATGCAGAAACTATGACATTTGAGGATCATATGCCCCAGTCCAGGGAAATGCCAGGGCCAGGAAGCAGGAGTAGGGAGGTTGGGGAGCAGGGCAAGAGGAGGGGATAGGGAACATTTGGGGTAGCACTTGAATTGTAAATGAAGAAAATATCTAATAAAAAATTGTTTTTTTTTTTTTTTTTTTTTTTTTAAAAAAAGAGTACTGGTCATAGAAACAGAACAGGAAGTGAGGTCCCATGAGAAGCACAGAGGTCAAGCTGGGAGCCAGCATGGGGGCTGTTTAGTGGAGCCTCCTTCTTAGACTCTATGTCATCCACTGGGTTAGAGCCAGGACTTCAAGCAAGGGTGTCATCATGCCAAACATTAGCAGATACACGTTGATTGATAAACGTGTGGCAGCCTGTGAAAGTGTTTCATCTTATTGCTGCCATTAGCAGTAGCTTTGGGGGTTGCAAGGGAAGTAGAAGGAGGCAGGAAACTGCCTGAGGGTTAAAATGGAGGGAGCACCGTCAAGACGGAGCTGCAGTGGGTGGGAGGAGGGCTGAGGATGAACAGGTCTGGGGTTTCCCAGCTAGTAGTCAGGAGCCCTGCTGTGTCCTTTGGACCGGACGTGTCAGGCAAGAGGAAAATGATGGGGGTTTTGCCTGGAGGTTGGTCAAGACACTAAGAAGCAGATGCTTACGCTGGAGGCTCACAGCACTTCCCATGCAGGCGAGACCACCCACATCACTTACACTCATCCTTTCCTTGGTCACCCAGACTCTTCCCGGTGTGTGCCACACATGCCACCATCTCAGCCATGCCCCAAGCGGGGGGTGGGGGGGGTGGGGAGGGGGAATTGGTGTTGCACTATTTCTCATAGTGTTCATTTTCAATGCACATGCTGGAACTAACTTAAACTGGGAGCTGCTTTCAGAATGTAGGTGTTCTGGTGAACTCCCTACCTCTGACTATCCGGGCTGACATAAGTGTGCCGAGGCCAACTGGCTCAGGAGTCACTTTCTCTTCTGTTTCCAAGTTAAAAGTGAAGACTCCGGGAGCTATAGAGATCACAGAGCTTCCTGTTCTGTGTTTGGACTCCTGATCATCCTTAGCAGCCTGAAGAGGTCAGCTGGACCGACTAAGCATTCAATTCCAGGGACTTCCCAGGAGGACCAGTGCCTTCTTAGGATGTATACAGATGTTACCCACCCAGGTGTTTCTGTCTGTAGACATCTCAGACTGTGTGTGGTCAGAGCTTGTTCTTGCTGGACCCAGGCCTGGGCACTTTCTTTCTTTCCTGGTCGCCTGGTCTCTGACTCTGTGCCCACCCACGACATGATTATTCTGCCTTGACTCCATGGCCTCTGTGTGACTGGAGTTGATTCCTGGAGTGCTGTTAGCAAACAAACGCTTTTTAAAACATTGACAGTTCAGTTCTAGATAATTCTCTGCGCAGTTTCTATACAACGACCTTAGCCCAGGAAGACGTCAAGCAGCAGCGTATGTTTATTCTCCTGCATGACAGAGTGAGACCAGACCAGCCTGGAGTGGGGGCCAGGCACCAGAACTGTCTCTTAACTCCTGGAAGAGACGTACAGTGCCACATTACAAGGTGGAATGTGTCCAGAGATGCTCACTTTGCCCCAGGAGGCCTGTGACCTTAGGTTTTGGAAGAAGGACACAGACAAGAACCCAGAGAAGCCCCATGAGTCCTATGAAGTGACGCTGATCTTTACTCAAGACCACTCTCCCAGTATCTCTTCAGCAGCACTTCCCTTTAAAGCACCTCGAGGGCTGGGGTCATGGCTGTCATCCAGGCCCTTGACAAATGTCACAGATGCTCTTGGGAAGCTCAGAGAGATTCCAGGCACCAGCAGGGCTGGCTTGAGGATAAATGCCCAGGCAGCGCCATAGTATTTCAGACATGTCCCTGAGATTCCTAATGTATATTCTCCCAATGCCCAACCTACGGAGACTTAAGCCAAGGCAAAGGCTTCCTGGGGTGTTTGTCATAAGAGTCCCATGGCCTTATACCCGTAGCTTCTTTGAAGGATTAGGCCAGTGGGAGCCATTGACTGACCATGTGCCCACCATGGCTTGCTTTCCCCCATCATCTTAGCTCTCTCCTGGGCCTTGGCTCCTAAACAAGAGCTGATTTCTACCAATGTATGAGTGTGAACTCCTTAACATGCATCCCAGAGCCCAGGAACTATGCTTTAGAAGACAGGAAATACACTGAACAATAATGAGATCCCAGCATAACTATTTCAAGTATAGAAATACAGAAAATAGCAAAATAGAGTTAATGCAAGAATGGGTTTGGTTTTCTTTTTAAATCTTATAAGTGGAAAGTTTAGTGAGATTTCTTTCTAGCACTTCCTGATCCTAAACCCTCTGTGGGGTCCAGCCTGGAGGAAGGATTAAGGGATTGGCTTTTCACACCTGTAACAAGTTGCAGGCAGCTAAATCCAAGCAGCTGAGCAAACTTCCCTACCTCTTGGTTGCCTGGCTCTAAATTTTGATTCTTTTCATAGTTCCAAATTTAAATGTTAATAAGGTATGAACTGTGCATAAGGAAAGAGAACAGAGGGTTGATGGGGAATTGGGTCCTGTGTCCCAGGGCATATCACCCAGCATGTGTCTGTGACTAGTCAAGGGGGAGATGGTAGCTACTTGGAACAGCCACCTTCTAGGGCTATTTGTGATATTGTGTTTTAGAGGCCTTGTGACCAGGGATAATTACTAGTTGTTTTAAATCCCAGGCCTCTCAGCCAAACCCATTTCCCAGCCCCCCAATCCTCTATGTGGTGGATGGAGTCTTCCCCATATAGGATATAGGCTTGGCTCACAGCTGCCTCTCGTCTGCTTACAAAGCTGCCCACCTTCCTCCCTCCCTCATTAACCCCTCACCAAGGAGACTGAAGTCATCCGAAGACTGCTTTCCACTCTGATGACATACACACTAGAATGGTTGTCCAGGAAGGGTGAATCTGGTCCCTCATCCCCATCACTGTGGCCTTAAGAGCAGTGAGGAGAACTCAGAGGCCTTGATCTTGCTCAGGCACAGACAGGGTCAGGACACTGAACCCCTCTAACCCAGCCTGGTTGTAGTTTTGAAGACCGATTGCTTTTAGATTTCCACTAAGTTGGTGCAGGATCCACCCCTCTATCTTTTTCTGTCTTTCTGTCTTTCTTTGTCTCTCAGTATGAATGGGTTCATCAGTTTTGCAAGGCTGTGGATTGTCTAGGGCTATCATGGTGGTGAGGGGAACCTGTGTGTTGAAGTGGGCTCAGACATCAGGTGTATCACTTTGTGCCATGAGCTGGAAGCTGTGGTCCAGCTTCTGCTAACACTCATGCTACCCCAGACTCCCCAGTCCTTCGAAATGCTTGTTCCAGAATGCTCAAGGAAACTCTAAGCTTGGAGAAAACAGGACTCTGGTAGCTCCTCATTGGGAAGTCGCTGCAGATAGAGGGGTATTTTGGCTGTATGTCAGGTTCAATCCTCTAATTCAAAATAGACTTTTTAAACTGAGAAAGTGCCCACAAATCTAAAACCTGTCATCAACCACATACTTCAGACTCATGAGTTCACGTACATTGACCAGCTCAAGGCCTGGGTTCCTATCCCAACCTTCCCTAATCTCGCAGTGTTTCGTTGGCATGGAGACTAACATCTCATTGTGCCTGACCAGCATGGCTATAAGACTCAGGTTAGGATCACACAGTCTCTTCTCTTGATAAATTTCTCTCTGCCTCCATTGGCTGGGCATGGGGTTTCCCTGTGGTAGCCAGGCACGCCATGTAGGTTACTGGGAGAAAGTTTACATTCATTGTGATAAACCACAGAGAAGATTTGCCCTGCAATCAGGAGACCCGTCATGAACATGTATAAATTCATACTGGAAAAAAAAATCATAAGCAAAATAACTGAAATCAGTAGTTTTTAAATAAAAGAGTCTGTTTTTAAACACAGAGGTGTTCCATAGAAAGTGCAGAACACATTTGTTTTGAAAGATTAAAAAAGAAAAAACAATTTTTTGAGGCATTGAAAATGAACTTGTGGAGAAGGACTGCAGGGCCAAGGACTTCTGAACTTAGTAATGCATTTACTGGAAGAACATCCTTCTAGCAGAACTATTCCTAAATAAATTAACTGTCCCGTTAGATCAAGATCCACATGCTTGAGCCTGACACTTACCCTGGAACGCCACTATTCTTGGAAACGTTCCATCAGGCCCCAAGACAGGCAGCTTGATTAAGAAGAGAACTTGGAGGCATGAAGCATTACCCATGAGTCTTGTATTTCCTGTCAGCCTGTGGTCCTGACAGAGATGTAATGTCTCGGGGGAAACCAAAGGCTCACTGCTCCTGAGATGGATGGGCAGGTTAGGAGTGTGGGCGTGGGAATTGGTATCTGCAGAATGAATTGACTTCCGTCTGTAACACCAGGCCACTGTGAAGCCATGTGGAGTGACTGTCCCTTTACCTCAAGTCAGGTCAGTTCTCTTGGATGTTTATCGGAGTGCATATTCCCAGTGACACGCTTTGGTACCATAGTACAGCCACCTTTCATCTATGGCAAGCCATCACCTTCAAGGGCAATGGGTGCTCTTAGCTCTCTTTTCTGAGCATGTCAGCCAGTCTTGGACTTTGGGAATGTTCTTATGCCCAGCCCATGTATCAGAAAGGCAGTATGGCTCTAGGCTCTGTAGTGGAGTCAAAAGGCTCTCAGATTCTCACAGCGAGCAAATCAGCTCAAGGTACTTGGTGGCTAATCAACACAATCCTGGAAGGTACAGCCTGTCGATAACTCTGGCCCTTTGTCTGGGTCTCTTTCTCACATCTCCACTATTACCTCTGACCATCCATGTAGTTAAGACACTCCCTTCACTCTCCTAACCCAGACCACCATGAACGGCTTCCTGGGTTGCTGCTCCAACCAATCCCGCCACTTCTTCATTCTGCCCTCTCTGGATGTGATGCACAGTTCTTTTTCCATTTGTTGATGTCTCTGAAACTATAACAAACATAGATGTCAGAGTTTAAGATAAATGGCTTATCAGTTACCTCCTGTAAATCAAAATAAGGATTTCGTACCTGGCATCCATCCCCAGCAAGGACCTTGCTTGAGTTTGACTGTGACCAGATCCCTGCTTCTTCACAAGTTCTCAGTGGACATCCTCTGAGCAGATGTGACCAATGTCTACCTTCACCATATTCCCCTTTGAGTCTCTTGAGGCTGACAAGCGCTGGGGAGTCCATGAGTGTACCTCAGGGTTTTGCAAAGGCCTACCATGCTTTTTCTGTATGCCTCCTCCTCCAGAGGTATCATGGAACAGATGAGTAGATAGGTAGTTAGGTAGCCCCATCCAATGGGCCTGTGGCATGGTTTTCCTGTCCTTGTCATCACACCATCAATGCCTGTGTCATCTCCAGTTATCCAGCAAGGATGGTTTCCAGAAGTTTCTGGAGAGTCAGCAACCACTCCAAGCAATCCCAGGCTTCTGTTTCCTTTCTGGGGAAATGCCTCAGGGATTCAGGACCATTTCTCAGAGCCCTTCACCCAGTGGGTATGGCTTGTTCTGTAGATGTCGGTCCATCCTTTTAATTGAGCACAGAAGAGATACACAGTCTTTCTTGTCTCAAGTTCTACACTCTATGAAAAGCTAACATCTGTTTTCTGCTAGAATGTTTAATAAGTCAAAACAGACCTCCACAGATCCTTGCCACAGGCAGCTAGCATTTGTTTGAATCATAATAAAACACACACACACACACACACACACACACACACACACACCAAATAAAAAAAAACAAAACAAAACAACAACAAAACAACCCAAGTGTCTAAAGGAAAACCATGAAACCAAAATATCTTCAACCACAGCAGCATGTTAGTCTCTACTGCCCAGCTACCATAACTCAGGATGGAGAAAGTATCTCAGACTTGATAAACAGGTACCCCAAGTGGGGGATGAGTGCAGGGGAGGTTGGTAAAGAAGCACTACCATGCATGTAAAATGCTCTGTGGACAGTTGAGCTTTAGAGACCAGAATTGGTGAATCTCCTCTCTTGGGCTGAGATCCTAAACAGTCAGCTCTGGGGTTCACAAGTGTGAACGCCTGTGATCCTTGCTATGTGTTGCACTGATGAATCTGCCCCTAAGGAGGCAAGCACAGATCTGCCTCACATTGCTTCTAACTAGGCTTGGGTCTTCCGGAGATATGTAATGGTGGCTGGCAGCCTCTGGACTCACTAACCCTGGGTTAGATTTCCTTGTGTAAACCCCAGTAGGGAGAACTCGGTGACTGTGGATGTTTCCAAGGATCTGAGGCCTCAGGTAACAAAGGGATACCCATCCATGCCTGTGTTGTGGCTTTAAAGATCAACAGAGGTTGAAGCTTGAGAATCTTAATCTCCAGTCATAATTCAACAGATGTTAGATACCATGATTCATACTTGCCGTGAGTTGAGGTCAACACCTATGAATTATAGTGGTACAATTGGTGAGCGTGAGGTACGGATACAGAGCGCCTGCATCCAATCATCTCATTCATATGAAGCAAGTCTAACATACTAATTTCTGAATACTAAATCTTTTTCCCATTGTACAGACTTCTGTTATACCTTGTGAATTCCACTAACGGGGTGTGTGTGTGTGTGTGCGCATTTTTTTTTTTTCTTTTTAGGTTGTCCTGGTGCCAAGAAGCACGAGTTCCTGACAAGTGTCCTGGATGCGCTCTCCACAGACATGGTTCATGCCGTCTCTGACCCCTCTTCCTCTTCTGGCAGGTATACTGTGCCTTGCTGCAGAGCAATATGCTGGCTTGAAGCCCAGAAGTTTGAAGGAATTTGGAAAGCTAAATTCTTCCTGGCCAGTGGCCATGTGAGATCAGGCAGTTCACTTGAATGTCTAAGAGAGAGGGGGGGGAGGAGGAGAGGAGAGGAGAGGAGAGGAGAGGAG
>NC_034610.1:9991786-10010534 GCF_900095145.1 Mus pahari
AGAGAGAGAGAGAGAGAGAGAGAGAGAGAGAGAGAGAGAGAGAGAGAGAAAGAGAGAGGAGAGAGAGAAAGACTGACTGTAGAGGAGGAGGACCCTGGGGAACAGCCTCACTCTTCATGATCAGGGCCTCCTGGGGCCCAGGGTAGCCTGAGAAGAGGAACACACTTGGCTTTGGTTGGATCTATAGGTTGAAGCTGAGTCTGAGCCTTATCTACTGCATTTTGAATACTTTGGAATTCTGCAACTCAAAAAAAAAAAAAAAAGCTTGCTTTTTTTTGTTTTTGTTTTTTTTTTTTTTAGTTTTTGTTTGTTTGTTTGTTTGTTTGTTTTTGCGACATGGTTTCTGTGTGTAGCCCTGGCTGTCCTGGAACTCACTCTGCAAACCAGGCTGGCCTGGAACTCAGGGAGCCACTGCCTCAGCCTCCAGAGTCCTGGGACTTATTTATTGTTGGCACCTGCTCTGCACATGTGAGCCTTATCTTCTTATCCAGGTTCAAGTGTACAGCTGGGGCGTTGATCCCACCAACAAGGCTCACCCTAGACACTACTGTGTACACTGTAGACACACTGAGACTTGGTTCTTTTGGTCATGGTAGAACTTACGGTGCCTGTGTTCCCACTTCCTCACAGTACAGGGTGATGGAGCTGTCCAGGTGAACTGCTGTGGCACTTCAGTACTTAAACTCAGCCCTGGGTGTTCACAATCTCTCCCTCTTATTTCTAAAGGAAACTTGATTTTAATGGTTTTGGCTTTTGCTGTTGCTATGCTGCCCTGACGGCAAGCTCCAGGCTGTCTCCTGTATGAAGCCTCCTTAGTAAAAAGCTGCCCTTTAGCTTGTGCTTTCTTTGCTAAGGAAGGTGTGAGGGGAGAAAGAACACTGAGGGGGAAATGTCACATTTGCATAAGCTAAGGCAAAAGAAGTCACCAGCATTTCAACCTCCTGTCATGTACTATAGAAGACTTGCCTTCCGCGTGTCTGACCCACAGTAGCACCAGGCAGCCCAGTCCCTGGGGGCTGTTGGCATCTGCTTGCTGTGTTTACCCTCTCACAGAGCAAAGTCCATCTAAACAGTGGAGTCCACTGAGTCCCAAGTGATGTCATAGGTCCTTCACCTCAGATGAGAGGTGGACGTCCTTACAGCACAGCTTCAAGGTTTGGCTCACAGCCTGACTTACCTGTATCTCAGAATGTATGGCTTTAAAAGAATTCCAAAGAAAACTGTCTAGTTATAGCTTAAAAAAATATTTTGATATCACCTATCTATTTAAGCGTATCTTGCATACACAGTAGACAAATTGTCACATTAAGGTAGAGAGCCTGGGACTCTAGATGCCTTTGGCGGATGCTGTTACTTGTTGGTCTACGGGGGAACCCAGGTCTCAGGTCAGTAACCTTGACCTCAAGGCCTTGGGCAGTTGAATAACCACAGTGTACACATTGCTGTGGTGTTCCTTGTTCTGAGCCATTACAGATTACTTTCTTACCTTGTATTGAAGGTGGCCATATCAGGTAGTGCACAGGCGTGAGGGTGGGGAAGGGGGGAGCCAGAGTCGGGGGGGGGGGCACCGCAGCTTCAGCCTTCTGCCTGACGCGGTTCCTCATCCTCTAGGCTGTCAGAGCCAGACCCCAGCCACACCCTGGAGGAGAGGGTTGTGCATTGGTACTTCAAGCTGCTTGATAAGAACTCTAGTGGAGACATTGGCAAGAAGGAGATCAAACCCTTTAAGAGGTTCCTGCGAAAGAAATCCAAGCCCAAAAAGTGTGTGAAGAAGTTTGTGGAGTACTGCGACATGAACAATGACAAGTCCATCACCGTGCAGGAGCTCATGGGCTGCTTGGGTGTCACCAGAGAGGAGGGTAAAGCCAACACCAGGAAGCGCCACAGTAAGCCTTCCTTACGTCACTACTCTGCACTTTAGTCATGTTGGGGTTTTGTGTCATTGGGGTTGCTTCCTGGACGCCTTACGTGTAGGAGATCAGCAAGTCTCAGGAACATGAGCTGCGCACAGCTCTAATGCCCAACCTGTTCCTGTTCTAATCACATGGTCTAACTGTTCAAACATGATTTCCCTCCTGAGTTCAGAACCATTGGTGATAACTGGCCAGCACAGTTCATAGGCTCTACTGGAACATTCAGGCCAGGTCAAGGGCAGTGAAATCATCACGTCTAGGAGATCAGTTGTCCCAGTGGGTTTAGCTGGCTTAGCACTTGGACATGTGGGGGCTGGCCTAAGTCACCAGATGTAGCAGGAGTAGAGAGGATTCCAGGATTGATAGAGTCTGAGGTTCTCACATTTGATTCTATGATTTTGGTGACTGGCTTCATGTTGGAGAACATGTGTGGAACATGAGTGCATTTCTCCCTTTGTACCTCTGAGCTGTGTTGTTGTGGTCAGGACGGCATTACAGTAATTGGCTGAAGGGACTTTAGATTGCGATCTTCAAAATAAAAAGCCATCTTCCCATAAATTAGCAAGAATCACTTCTCCAAGACAAAAATCTAGCCTGGACCCTAATTTAGTTATATAATGCTGAATGGTCACCATGGCATATACTAGGGGCAGAGATACAAGGAGGGAGATGTTTTGCCCTCTGGGAAACCACATGGTATAGATCCAGTTAGGATGACTTCAAAAGCATATCTGGGCTCAACATGTTCCTTTGAGTGGGGTGGCTGTCTGCACAGGATAGAGGGCTGTTGGGAATCATGAACTCAGAAATGGGTTTGGAGGCAGAGCTATTGCAGGTGTTGAGCTGCAAGGAGGGAATGTCCATGGGACATCAGGAGACTACTAAGCAGTTCTGGAATGGAGCTACCTGGTCCTGGGAAGGAAGGGGCAGGACTGCAGTTAAGGGAAGTGGCGTGTAGCTTTCTTTGCTGCCGGTTAGAATTCTGATGAGTTGCTATGGTTGGAGGTATAGTCTGGGACTAGGAGACAGGAGCATGCAGAATACTGGCCTGTGTGTACTTATGAGCCAGCAGAAAACGGGTATCTACTACTCCCATGGAACTAACAGTGAATAGGGAGAAAGGAGGAAGATGGGTCCACTGGGGACCGACAGCAACTGTCCATGGCCAGAAGGGAATGAATGAGGTCATGGAGGTACACGGAGGCCATTGCAAAGTAGGAAGGAAGGCTGGAGAAGCCCCGCCCCACCCCAGACCCTGGGCAAGGAGGGACTTCAGCCAGGTGAGAGAGGCTGAACTCTGAGCAGAGACCAGTGTGAGGTTGCAGGGGGACACCTGAAGTCGAGTGTCCATGTAGCACAGGAGGAGTGGGTACTTCACAGAGAGCAGAAAGGGGGGACCACCACCCCCTATCTCCAAGCCAAGGATAAACAGCACATGAATGAAATGAGCCAAAGCTAATGTTTTCTAATTTTAATACTGAACCAAAATAATTCAAAGAACAGAATGTGTGTGGGTGTGGCTCAGGCTCACGCTGTGATTTTTCTTGTGTGCTTGGGATTTGGGATAAATCAAGGCACTCTCCCAGTGTTGCAGTAGGACGTTTGTGTTGTTAGACAGTGTTTCCATAGTGATTTAAAAGCCCACTCTTCCAAATCTAGCCTCGGGTCTCTATGGGTACATTGTCATTTGACTAATATCTGCTGATTGATGACGTTGAGCCTGTCATTGAGGAGTATTTGACTAGCAATCATGTCTTTTCCCCTTCCAGCCCCCAGAGGAAATGCTGAAAGTACTTCTTCTAATAGACAGGTGAGTATATCTGTGCTGTCGATTTTATTATACTCCAATCTACTTAAGCTTTACAAGAGAAATCCAGGGTCCGTGTGTAGGGTTAGGCACAATGGTATCTTCAGAAAAACCAAACAGCTCAGCTAAGGTATTTGGAGCAAAGAAACTTTTTTTTTTTTTTTTTTTTTTGCCAAATTCTGCCCGTGACCACTGACCAGCTAAATCCTGTATTTAAAGATTCTGCCCTGTTTTTTTGTTTTTGTTTTTTTTTTTAATTATTTGAAATTCCAATTAATTTGTCAATTTAAAGATGGGATTACGAATTGTGTGCAAGAGTTGGTTAGGGAGCTGGTCTTTGTTGTTTGTGTCTTAAAGAGATGCCTGGGACAGGAGACACTCTGCCCCTCAAATAACCCACTCACCTGGAGATCAAAAGAGGCACTTCCCAGGGTTCTTTGCCCGAAGCCAGGCCAGCGGCGCTCTCTAGGACCCTGCTACATCATCTGTTTACTTGGACTGCACCTGTTGGATGCCAGGCGGAGGGTCCCTGTTTAGTGTGGGCTTTAAGTAGGGACCCCCTGTGCACACCTTGGAGGGAACTGAAAGCCATTTCATTAGGGAAGGGACACGTGATTCATTTTCCTTTGTTTAGTAAATGTTTATGGTTTTGACTTTTCCAGTCACACTGCAAATCACTTACACTTGCAAAGGGGGGGCAGGCCTGAGAGCAATTACCCGGCTGCCTCCAAAGGCTTCCCAGGGGGCTGTTTGCTCTAGCTTAATGGCAACTCTCTGGCACACATGTGCCTTGCAATCTTAAATACCCCAACTCAAAACCAAGCCCTCCACTTCGGTATCTTCCTGAAAAAAGACAGAGTGGTACGGTTTTTCCGTCTTTCTTACAGTACCTCAATGCATGGAGCGAAACCCTACCATTATTATGCCGTGGGGTGATTCAGCGGGCCAGGAATCAGAAAGCTCTCCCTCGGTAGCTCTTATCTGCTCAGCAAGGATCAGAGCCGTGTGCTCCAGCATCTGGATCCGGCTCTCAATCATACTGAATCCCAGTAGCTCTGGGCATCTTCAGTGATGACTGAAGTACGTCAGAAGACCTTATAATTAAGACAAAGCTTTCATCAGCTTAGCATAGAGGTTATTCACCTCCCCCTGGTTATCAGAATGAAGGAAAGACAAGACAGCCTGAGAGTCAAAGCTTAGTATTTTAGGTATCAGATTAAAAAGATCAACCTCCATTTATACAGATTGATGCACTTGATAAAAAGATGGCTGCCTTTTTTTTCCCCCCCTTTTCTAAATGACTTCCCTTGAAAGTCTATGTGGTGAAGGACATCAAGAGACTGTAAACACAGATGCAAGCCGAATTTCTTCTTAGGTAAAAACAAGCCAGACAGAAACATCAAAAGGAAAAAAAAAATGAAGACTGTTCAGGCTGGGGGCACACGTAACCCAAGCTGAAGTCTACTGACTGCAAGTTTAGGACTTTTTCTGTACCACGCTGTAGTTCTCTTACAATATTTGAAGTCAGTGCAATCTTTCTCATGATATATTCTGCTGGTGATTTCAAGGGAAGAAAAGACATCCTAAACAACGGCCCCACTCACTCTTTACTATAGGGTGCCCCGTCCTTTCCTGTATGGTTTCCCTCATAGCAAGTAGGTTTACTGCCAGGAGCCAGCCTTTGTCTGCACAGGAAAGACACAGACATCTTCCTAAGATTATCTGCATTTCTGTTTTGTTTTCTTTTCCAGCCCAGAAAACAAGGATGAATGGCTGACTACTCAAGACAGTTCCTAGACATGTGGGAATTTCCCTCACCAAAGAGCAATTAAAAACGAAAAACATATAGTATTTGCACTTTGTACTTTAAATGTAAATTCACGTTGTAGAAATGAGATATTTAAACGGACTGTTGTGATCTGTGAAAACGGAAGGCTGGCTTCGGGAAATTAATCACATACAATGTATGTGCCCTTGTTTGACCTTCAAGATCTGTGCTGGTGGGGTGGGTTTTAAATGCATTTCGACTTCACTTCCTGGTCCCTCTGTGGAGGGCCTGGTTTACTCCCTGCCCTTTGCTCTGCCTGCAGTCTCCGTTGGCTTGCTCTCAGCGCTCTTGATGCAAGCCAGAGCCTACCGTATCCGTAGAAGTTTGCAGTGGTTGCCTGTGGCATAAAGTTTTGCTCTCTAGAGATGTCATTCACACCACGGGTCACACAGGCACTAGCTCGGGCATAGCCTTAACTTCCAGTAGCCCCTGTCTGAAACTACGCTGTCAGGCTCTGTCAGACTCCAGTTTTAGCTTCTGCTTGAGCTTTAGCTCTGCTCGAGCCAACCCTACTGTTAAATCCCCGGGCAGCTGAATGGGCAAGCAGCCAGAGAGCCCTCTTTCAGAGAGCAAATCTAACTCTGGCCTGCTGGCTCCATCTCATTGGCCCAGGAAGCCTCCAGTCCACCTGCCTCACTTCTGAGTGTCCGAGCCATCCTGCTAGGGTCCCCTGGAAAGGAAAAATGCCTTCTAAAGAGATCATGGACCACATCCCGAGGAAGGCACAGCTAGACTACATCGTCCCAAGAGTGCTGAACAACAGGCAGCTGAGAATGTCACTTTCATTCTGTGGAGGCCTCGGGTTTGAGGGAATTCACCCAAGGGCACTATGGGATGAAGGATAGGAACTGGATGACCACACTGTGAGAGACTGGACTAGATTGGGTGTATGGCTGGCTGTCACTCTCTGACCTAGGTCAGTCTGTACTCTCTGTTCTCGAGGAACAGTGGCAGATGGGGGAGAGCTGGGGCAATTCTTTCAGATTGGGGTTTATATGGGAAATTGTTCATGGTCCTCAGCCTCTCAATGTATGTCTGTAGATGCATTGTGAACGCACGCTGCAGAAGGCCTTTGCTTATTTGAACTGTGTAGAGGCAAGAAGTGACCAGCTCATGTCAATGCTGTCTACAAACAAGTATGATCCTAACTGTTTTGGATAGTCTTTCATATTTCTGAACTCTGAATTTAATCATTTTATTAGATTAAAATATGCGATTAAACTGTGTTAGTCTTCTTTTCAGCATTTCATAAAAGATGACTGTTTAAAAATTATTTTTAGATTATTCTAGATGTGTGAGAGTCTTGCCTGCATGTATGTCTGTGCATCTCGTTCATGCTTGGTGCCATGGAGGTCAGAAGAGAGCATCAGATCTCCTGGAATTGTGGCTGTGGACAGTTGTGAGCTGCGCTAGGGGTACTGAGCTTAAACGTGATTCCTCTGCAAGAACAAGTGGTCTTTACACTGAGTTATCTCTTCAGTTCTTCACAATTGCTTACTGTAAAATGTGTCCACTAGTGGAAGCCAAAGTTGTGGGTGGTAGCCCAGCAGATTTGGGTCTGATTTTGCCTGTCGAAGGAGGCTCTGTGACATGGGACATGTTCCTCAACTTTTTTGAACCTTGGGGTTTCTTCTCCAGGACAGGAGTGTTGGTTCATTCCATGACAGGTAGGATGTATGGGTTAATAGTTGTGAATGCCTCAATCTGCTCTACGTGATACACTAGAAATTTCTATGCCCTCACTGTGTGACAGACCTCCAATATGGATTAATGTCACCTGCCCCATGCTTCTCCTGCTGCAGACACTTCAGACATGACAGAAGCAGTCAATGGTCCCTTGTTTTATCAAAGCTAGTGCTGTTCCATGAGTCAAAAAAACCAGTACCCCGAAGGTGTCGTTTTCCTTCTCCCATTCCAACCTCCAGAGCTCTGCACCACCCTGATTGGCTCCGTGACATCTCATGAAAACTCTTGAACTCCCTTCCCTCCCCCGTCAACCTCATCCAGTATCTCCACTTCATCTCTGGTCCTCCAAACCCAGAGCAGAAAAACCCTCAGTCTGAGCAGTGATGACATGCACGGGAAGAGGGAATGAGAAGGCCAAAAGGGCACAGAGCGAAGAAAGGGTTTAGGCCAGGTTCTGAAGAAGGCACGAGAGAGGACAGAATGTTCGGGAGGCTGACAGATCATGGGTGAGGCAGGAGCTACACATGGTTCTGATTGCAGGGCATTAATACTGAAAATCTAAACCAGCAGTTGGCTCCCCTCTCTGCCCACAATAGCTACATTTAGAGTTGGATGCCAGTTGGATGTCTCCTCTAGAATGCCCCATCACCCTCCTCCTGTTTGGAAAGGCTTTCCTGCATCCTCGCCATCCTATGTGGATGCCTTCGGAAGCACACCGAGCATCTCATACATCCTTTCCACAGATGTCACACCAGAGCTGTTTCCCTTATCAAGGTGAAATGTCCCAGCTCTTGCTGGAACTGATGTGGACTGACTAATGTGATCCTAGGCTTCCAAGTGCAAAACCAAATTGTGCAAGCAACAACACGACTCCAGAAAGACAGGGGAAAAGAAAAACCCATAAAGGGTAAAATCAGAGGAACATACGATGATGGTGAGCGTAGTCAGGACGCTGTCATTGATAATAGTGATAGGGACTGTGGTGGTGTTAATGGTGGTTGCAGTAATGGCGATGATGGTGATGATGATGATATAACGATGACTGTGATGATGGTGGTTATGATACTGCTGATCGTGATAAGAATGTGATAATGGCAGTGGTGGTAATGATGATGATGGTACAGTCATGATTGGTGGTGGTGGTGGTCATGGTGGTAATGGGCATGTGATAAGATGATTGTGATGATAGTTATGGTTATCACCATCACCACCACCATCACCATTACCATCACTACAGCCATCACCATCACCACGACCCCCATTACCACCACCATCATCATCATCATCATCATGACCACCATCATCCCCATTATAATCGCAATCACCCTCCTGTTAGCCCAGTAGGATGACAAGGAAGCAGTAATGTCTTTTCGAGCAGGAGGAAAGTGACTGTGATAATAACAGTAATGGCGGTGGTCATGATGCTGGTGGTAGTGGTGATGGTGGTACATGATAATGGTGTTTGAGGGGAAAGATGATTTTAATCTTAATACTATAGCCTACCCCACAGGCCAAAATTTGGAATGCATTTTGAGTAATTAGATATCAAGACATTTTTAGTATTTCTTCCCTTTCGAAAGAGGTGCTGGCCATCTTTTTCCTATTTTTCCACAACTCCCATGGAACATTTAGCAGCTCAAATATCTCTGCTTTGTTTCTGTTCTTGCCTCTGTGTGTGGTCTGAGATAGCCAAGTAGTCAAGACCTTGTCGGACCTGGTTCTTGGCCCCATGCTGGACACAGGGCTACTCTGGGCTCTCATCCTTTGGATGAATGTGCCTCAGGGCATTTTCTCTAATGATTGTGCAGACACGGTGAGCTCAGCTGCATCAGTGCCTGCTTGTCTGTCTGTGCTGCCAATTCTGTCATGCGAGTCTGTCTGTGCTCACATGAGAGTCAGTGAATGCCACAGGCCAGGAAGCCATGACAGGGTGGAATGCAGGACAGAGCTACACTCCTGGGCCCCAGTCGGCACATCGTGTGTGTGGATATTCTGGCAACAAAGCACTAGTTTCCTGAGGTAGTGGGTAGAAAGGGAATGAATACTGAGCACTGTGGGGAGAATGTAGCTGTGAGCTCCACACTGATCTAGTGCAGCTCATGGCAGATGTGCCACCTCATCATAAAGGCCCCCAAAAGATGTTTGTCAACACCTCACCTCAGCATTACTACAAGCCAACAGTGGCTCCTTCCCAGGAATCCTAGGGATTGTTTATTATATAGTAAATAATAAATAAGTATACATACTAAATTGTTTGTGGTGTGAAGAACTTCCATGGTGCTCCATAGCATTGTGGTTGGTCTGATTACTTTACATCTAGCTTTGATGTTTCTCCTAACAGGACACTTGAGTCTAAAGCACAGGCAATCCCTCTAAGGTCTAAGAATGGACCAAGGGAACTGAGCAGGAGTGGATTTTGTTTCTTAGAAACAGAAATTATAAAGGGGTATAACAGTGACCTAGGAACTCAGTTAATCTTCTCAGCAAACCCAAAGTCGGAGAAACCAGATGCATGGGCTGATACAGCCATCTGCTCTGTGGTTCTCTCAGACCCCTGGGTCCTGGTTCTGAGGTCTGTCTCTGTAATGTCTCAGGGGCTCCAGACAGTACCTCGGTACCGGAGGAGGAAAGGAGGACAGGGAAGCTGGGGAACCTTGGATACGCTACATTTTGCTTTATGCTTTTAGTTTCCCGTGCCAGTGGAACCCCATCAGATCTCTGGCCATAAGCTATGTCTTCAGCCTCGTCACTATCCGCTCGCTCCCTGCCTTGGAAAAGACGGGAATCAGAATCGGCAGAGGGGAGAGACCTGCTCAGCAGACAGAGTGGCATTGCCCCAAGGCAGCCTCTCATTCTTGGTAGAGCAACAATACCTTGTGATTTTTATCTACCTTATATATTTCATGTGATGTAAATGGCTCCTTTCCTGCCTCTTGCCTCTGGATGCCTGAGTGCTTAGTAATGATGATAAGTGGGTTGCATAATTCAGTTCATGTGTGTTACGCGGCAGGGAGGTTTTACATGGCCTTCTGTTAAGTCTTTAACTTCAGGACAAATATTTTTATCCTCAATTTAAAATTGAAATCATAGCCAGGAAATAAATAACAAATAAATATAAGTACTAAGTTGCTTTTTGCCAAAATTAGAGTTTTGATATCCCCTACAACTGGCTTGATGTCCTCCCCAGTGAAGATATTTCCTTATTAGAGGAAAAATATATTCATGGTACTTCAGAGCATCTTTTAGTGAGGCTGGACTTTTGTGTGCTTTAATTTTAATTTACATACTCATGACCTCCCATTATCATTCAGTTCTTTCACTTAATACATGCCAAACCATTTATTTTTGCATAAGAAAATACTTTTCTAACTTGGCGAGAGATTTTACTGATTGAGCTGTACTCTAATGAGATAAATCCGTTACCTTGTTTGCAAGACAACGATTCTTGCAAAGTTTGCTTTGAACTTGATTTTCCTGCCTCAGCCTCCCAAGCTTTGGGATTTCTGATGAATACCATCACATGGATAACAAGGAAGTTATTTCTGGAAGTAAAATGAAATAAAATGGACTGTATGAGGGATGGTCCGAGGGCAGCTTGGATTTTCAGGTGTTTTCTGTAATATCAGGAAAGCACAGCTTGCTACTGCATTTGGCCTTTTCAGAGATGCAGGTACACAGGAACAAGATTTCAGTGGAAAAGCTGGCCGTGGTGGCGCACGCCTTTAATCCCAGCCCTCGGGAGGCAGAGGCAGGCAGATTTCTGAGTTCGAGGCCAGCCTGGTCTACAGAGTGAGTTCCAGGACAGCCAGGGCTATACAGAGAAACCCTGTCTCGAAAAAAACAAAAAACAACAACAAAATTTTCAGTGGAAATCTTTTGTCAGATGTAGTCTGACACTGCATCTCAACAGCTGTAATGACAGTTTTGACTCCCTGAGCCTTCCAGAGGAGACATCTCCATTTGTAATAAAGAAAAAAGCCCAAGGGGACGGCATCTATTCTGAACTTTTCCTTTCTCCTTCCTCACTGGGCAAACCGTTACCTAATGTGGCACGATGAAGGAGTGGGAACTTGGCAGTGAGAGAGAATCCTGTAGTCTGTGAAGTGAGGCAGAGCCAACAGCTTGGGTTCTATCTGTTTTCTATCTACTTGATAGCCAGCTAGTTGGGTCACCAAAGACTCCTGCCAGGACATGGTGGTGTTGTCACCTCAGCTCCTGGGAGGCTGAGACAGGAAGGTTTCTAGCTTGAGGCCAGGCTAGCCAAGCTCTCAGTGAGTCAGATGCCAGCCTCGGCTACTATTAAATTTCTGCTATTTGAGTGGAAGAATGAAAAGGACCCACGTATCCACAAAGACACCATGAACTAAGAGGTGTGTGTAAGAGTATGCATACTGCCTCGTCTCTTTTGAGACACTGTAATTTCTCTTGTAACAAGTCCAGATGGATGTGCCTAAAAACACCCATTAAATGAAATGTAAAGGGTTCTATTCCTTATAAGAGAAAAGATGTGTTTCGCTCACGTAGGAGATTCAAGTCCAACGTTGGCTGGCCCCAGTCTGACTACTTGGGAGGACAGGAGACAAGAGTGAATATTTATCCCGTGTCCCATTCCTCCAAAGGGCCCTACTCTCTAAGCGTTCTACCAGATCCCTAAAGTACCATGGTGACGATCACCTTTCAGTTCCCAGCTTTTGAGCGACTCTATATATCCAAAGAAAAACCATATAAAAATTTGGGTCATCATGAATTACCATTAACAGACACGTTCCCAAAAGATGCAAATGATGATGCCTACCCTTGCGTTGTCAGATCACTGCGGTCCTTGTGGAGAGTGGCTTCCTCCTGCATGGGGAGAGATTGCTAGACTGTCACAGGGCCAGCTCATATTGGCATCCTCAAAGCGAAATTAGGTCTCCACGACCACTATTGCAAAGTCCTCAGGCTTTTGAAACCACTGCCTACCCCTCAGAGTCCTCACCATTAAATCAGCTCGTTCTCCACTCCGTAACTTGACTTCAAGGTCTCAGTTATGTCTTTAATGTCAATGAAAACTCTTCCATTTTACATTTTCTACCCCATCTTGTGACAGGATGTGGAGATGCCATCATCCATGTTCTCTAGACACGAGAGAACTGCCAGGGGGCTTATCCTATCAACCTGGAGGAACCACAGTGTTCAGAGCCTGCATCCCAGTAGAAGGAACATGGGGACTGCTTTCCGTCTCGTTTCATTGAGATGAAATGCAGATAGACTAATAAAAGGAAAATGTTTCTTTTAAATAAAATTTGGAAGGAACGACAGTAACAACCCCAGCTGGTTACCTTTAGGGCGCCAAAAAGCCATGTGAACAAATGTTCCTAGCAATAAGACTGATGGTTCTTATTTGATTACAAATCCAACCTGTTTGTCATCAATCATACCCTTTCCCTTTGGGAAGCTCCTCTTCTGAGTGACCTAAAGGTTCCTCAGTGAGGTAGAGCTAGGTTTAAATCCCTCTGGTCCACTCTTGACCTTTCCAAGGCTTGCCACCGATGTTCCTGTGAGTGGACAGGGTCAGGGAGCTGTGTGCTCTCTCTTTTGAAGTCCCCCCCCCCGTTTCTGTTTCAGCTACTGGGCACATATCAATGCTCAGGCAAGCATGCTGACTGACATAGGGGAAATGGGCGGGTGCCAAAGACAGCATTTCTATACAGAAGAGACCTTTAGGCCTTAGGTTGATTTGGTTGTGGGGCGTCAGCCTATGTGAGGGGGGCATTTTTCCTTTAGTTTTCAGAATTTCAGCTCCCCCCTTTTTTTATAAAAAAAAAAAAAAAAAAAAAGGAACATCATTGTTCACCTCACTGGATAGCATCTAACAGGGCTCCAGAGGAGGTTCATGTGGTCTTGCTGCTTATTGCCTGCCTTCCGCGCTCCATCTTCCCTGTAGAAAGGTTCTAAAGACCCCTGCATATACACATGATCCACTGTCCCCTGTAGGACTCTAGCTGGGACTCCTGCCCTCTGGATTGTTGGCCTGTCACTATGGGCAGCCTTTGCCAGTGCCCAGCACAGCACTGGTACTCCTGAGCTTGTCCCATTTCTGTTTACTACGAGCCTTTATCTACTGGGCTCTCGCTGTCTCCTTTTGGACATGGGGGTGCCTTATTATCTCATGGGGAAGGGGTCTCCCACCGACTCCACACATACTGCTTCCCACTCAGCCTCCATCCTTCTCTATCCTGCAGACCAGCCTGCAGCCCAGGATGTGCCAAGACCATCCTTTGTTCCCACTAATGCCCAGCTGTTCTTCCTGACCCTAGTCTGGACCACAGTGTGGATTGTTACTCGACGGCCCCTTTGTAGATGTACCCAACTCTGCCACAGACCCTAGATAACAGCATCTCCAGTGCTTCTTTTAGGACTTAAACTCCTCCCTGGACTAACAGCAGAAATATCACAAAGTTGTACCCACTGGTGACAATTTGGATTTATAATCTCACTTCGTGGGATGGAGGGAATGTCCCCATAGTACTTGATATCACTTCCCACTCTCCTGTTTTCCACAGGATGGTCTCATGTCTCCGGACCTAACACCTAACTCTCCTCTCTCTACTGTCCTCTCTGCATATCCCCCATGTAAGTGCTTCTGGATCTACATGCTTCGCCTGCCCATACGTCTCTTAGAGCCCGATCTTCTTCCTTCCCTTCTTTCTAAACACGATGGCCTTGAGTGCTCCATCCCTCTGAGCGTGTTTCCCTATCCATCCTTTCTGGCGCCTTTCCAATATTACCATTGGTCCCCATCTGAAGACAAAGCCTACTGTGGCTGTGGAGCCCCACAATGCTTAGGGCCCAGTGATGAGAGCTCATGGAACAGAAAAGCCAGCTTTATGACTTGGGTCTGGAGCACAGTGGAGGGGTATCGCAGGTGGAGAACAGGTCTTATGAGCCTCAAGCCATTATCACCTTGGACATCCTTCCAAGTTCTTCTAGTTCTTCCCAGTGTGGGGAGATAGGAGAAAGAAGGAGTCTCCAAAGCACCTCTTCTCAGGATCCCCCGTGGTGAGGAGGGTTGCAGTCAGACCCAGTTAGGAGCTGGACATGTCCCATTTGCCATGGATGGGCATGAACCGGATGACCTCTGGCCTCAGCACTGTCCCCTTCACAAGAAAGTCCTATCTATGGCTTCTGTCTACAAAGCAGTGTGTCTCCCAGTCCACTCACCCACAGTGCAACCTGTCACCATCCACCAACAATGGGGAATTCTTCCCCATGCCCACAGCTGCCTGGTTACCATCCACACACAATGATAACTTTCTTCCATTCTCCATATACACGGACTTGGCCACTAACTGCTCTCCATGCAGCAAGTCCTTTTCAGAAGCCATCACATATAGGTGCCAACCCTCCAGGAAGCCTTGTTCCTCCCACAGCTCCACATATGACCTGCCATTGCGTCAACCTCTTTGAAGCAGAGTAAGACACGTTTGCATTAACAACTCATTTATTTGTAAAGACATCCTTCTCATTTAGAGCTGCTAGCTCAAAACCAGAGCTGTGTCATGGCACATCATAACTCAGTGAATGCATTTGCACTGGATGATGCTTATTCAGTCAGCTGGGTGCTTGGTGTAGCACATGCTCAGTCAAGGAACTTAAAGTCAAGAGGCTCACTAGGCTGCAGAATGCATTCTTCCTGCACATTCCCAGGGCATCACATTTCCCTCACGAGGAAGTTTGCATGTCGCACATGCATGTCAGTAACAAAATCACGGCTTAAGCTCTCTGTGTTACCCTGCCACACTCTTTCTAGTTCTTCGCATCAACTGCAGTATCACTGTGCACGCGCGCGCGCGCGCGCGCGCGTGTGTGTGTGTGTGTGTGTGTGTGTGTGTGTGTGTGTGTGTGTTTACTCTCACACATGTGTGACACTGGAAACCTAGTAACCAGAGCACACACAATGCGCTTCTGGAACTTGAACCTCAACCTTCATCTCTCTACACTTTGCTGAAAATCAGAAGACATGCACGGAGCATTCCAGGCGACTCTGAGAAATGGCTCCTGTGGTTCTGAGCCAGGTCCCAATCTGCTCCCACGGCATGAACAGAAACAGCAGAGATGAGACCCACAGACAACTGCAGAGCGACAGAGCAATGGTTTAAATACACTTTACATCCCTGGTAAACTTTAACGTTCTTTAAAAATACTCCAAACATTTTAATGAACTAAAATAGCCTCACTTCTTGTGGTCAGAGAGATAGCTCAAGGGCTAAGAGTTTCTCTTTCTTCCAGGGGATCAGAGGCGGATACTCAGCAGCTACACAATGGCATACAATTGCACAACTCCAGTTTCTGGGGACTTAATACCCTCTTCTGGCCTCTGCGGGCTTTAGGCACCTACACGTATATTCAGGAAAAATATACAAACGCAGAACATAAAATGTAAAATAAGCAAAAAAAAAATCACATTTCTTAACATTTCACTCTCTTTCATTTTTCATACAGTCCAAGTGAAAGAAATACTATGTCTGCTACTCCTGCTGAAATATCTTAGCGAACACCAACAACAGTGGAGTTGAGAGTTATCCGGTAATGTCCGAAGACACATTAAATACTGGATTTTTTTTTTGTTATGTCCGCCCCCAAAGAAGAGTTCTCATGCCCAAAAGGATAATGCATTGTGTGTGTCAGTGTAGACATGAGCACGGCAAGCTTGGTCACCCTTCCGAAGTGGCCGGTACGTCTGTCTTTGTGTGCTGTCATGTGTTTGCACATACAGCCTTCCACCATGAGCACTGGGTCCTGCTAACAGGCAGCGCTAGTGCCTTGCCATCTTGCCCTGTGAACAGGGCAGGGTATGCCTCTGAGCGTCAGAAGAGAAAGGCCTTGCATCCAGTCATCCTGTGGGGACCATGAGCAGAGGAGGCCACCAGTGGCCTCAGCATCTTCTTCCAGGTCAGGGTGATCCCCTTCGCACAGAACACACAGTCAGGCCAGTTGTTGTTGAGTCAGCAGTGCTCACCTGTCCACCTCGCAGGATGGAGATGCGGCTTTCCGATGGTGTTATAAGCTACATGGCCAAGGGTCAGAGGCTCTGCCAACCGAAGCCTAAGGTTCAAGCCAAGGCAGGGGCCGACGCTCCAGCTAAGGCCCAGGCTTCAGCTCCAGCCCAGGCTCCCAAAGGTGCACAGGCCCCTGTGAAGGCCCCATAGAAAAGGCTCATGCCAGTGTGAAGACAGGTGTACTGCCGTGACACACCTACCCACACACTATTTGCAGATGACCAGTGTCCTATGTTGTTTTTACAAATAAACTCAGGCAAGATCTGTTTAAAAAAAAAAAACAACAATAACAACAACAACAAAAAAACCTGCGTATGAGGCCTCAGTGATGTTGGAGACAGAGGCAGAGGAGCCCTGGTAGGAGGTATCTTTGTCTCTAGGAGGTAATCAATTTCTATCTGAGATCTTACATGGTAGAGAAAGAAAGACACACACACACACACACACACACACACACACACACACACAGAGAGAGAGAGAGAGAGAGAGAGACAGAGACACTCAGAGCAACCCAATCTCTTAGTTAGGGTTTTACTGCTGTGAACAGACACCATGACCAAGGCAAGTCTTATAAAAACAACATTTACTTGGGCTGGCTTACAGGTTCAGAGGTTCAGTCCATTATCATCAAGGTGGGAGCATGGCAGCATCCAGGCAGGCATGGCACAGGCAGAGCTGAGAGTTCTATGTCTTTATCCAAAGGACTGCTAGTGGAAGACTGACTTCCAGGCAACTAGGGTGAGGGTCTTATCCCCACACCAACAGTGACACACCTACTCCAGCCAGGTCACACCTACTCCAACAAGGTCACATCTACGAATGGTGCCACTCTCTGGTCCAACCATGACACCCACATATACCACTGGGAAGTCAAGATCCTTCTGTTTTTACCTATTTGGCTCTTGGTTAGTTATGTTTACAGTTTGTGTAGAAGGCCAGCCTCACAAAATCCACAGAATGTATCACTCAGACAACTCAAACTGATGAGAAATTGAACTAAGAACCATCATGGACCTCAGATGGACGGCAACCTCAATCATATGTGGGAACCAAGCTGCCGCAGAGCAGGGGTGAACTTCACTTCTGAATGTTTTTGTATTAATGCTCTAAGCAAAACCCAATTCCCCAATTTTTTTTTTTACTTCATTTCTTTTAACAATAGACCCTTTGAAGCTCTGGCTGTTTGTGAATTGGCTTGGGATATTTATTTAGCTGACACATCCCTGGTGAGAAACTTGTTTGACTTTGGTGTGCATGTGACTCCCAAGAGACTTGTCTGTAGTTGCTAAAAGGAAAACCACTTCTTGAGTCAAAACAGACGTGTCTCTGTAAATTAGCTTTACCAGTGGTTGACCCTGGATCCGTGTTCCACAGATGCATACTGAGCTGAGGAGTGCACTGTAACTTCCCCATGGTCCCTGGACCTCATTGACATTGAACTAGCTGCTCCTCTGAGCCACTTGTAGTCTCACTGTCTCCTTCGACTTCAATTCTTGCCTGCCTTCAAGTCTCACAGCCACGTTCAGAGGCTAGTGGTAGCTCCTGAGGCCAGCCATCTGTGAACTGGACTGAAGGACACAGCAGCCACCTCTGACTGTGGCTGCTCAATTGTGTGCCCAGCCTTGTGTACCTGACCATGTAGATTTAGCTGTGTGCCCCTGGTATTTTTCCATCCACCTTTCCACAGACTTCACACTGAGCTAATTTTCCACACTGAGCAATCTCCTTACCTCTATGCCAAGGAAAGATAGTTCTGCCCCTGCACAAGAAGTAGACCTTGTGATCACAAATGCTGTCCATGGCCATGTAGTGTCCCAGTGGTGTCCCATTATGCCCCATTGGTATCCCAATGGCACCTGGGCACTTCTTATGAGTTTTTAAGCCACTCTCAGAATCAGCACCCTCTTCTTCAGCTGTCTTCCCCTTCATCACTGGCCACATGGCCATGTGGCTGCTGAGATTATCTGCATATCAGTCACAGGTACCAGCCATGTCTCAGGTTCTGGGGAACACAAACGAAGTCAGAGGGGACTAGCAGCTGTGCCCACCATGGGTTTCTCATCTGCACTGTCTTGCTGTGTTAGCCATCTCCATAGAAACCATCAATACAGTGTATGTGTCACTTATAACACACTCCAGCATAAACATGCAGATTATGCACACATACATAGACCAAGTGCTATACACACCTAAGTATGTATATATGTCACACCTACATATAAATAAATATGGATCCTCATTATGTACATATATGTGCATATGTACATGCTGCCTTCATTATATACATTAGTGTGTAATGTACATGTGTATGTCACGGCTGCCTCATTTCTGCAGGAAATGCTGCCAAGGGCTCCTAACAAAAAATTCTGTATGGTACGGGCTTTCTGCCCACATGCAGCTATCATAAAGCTTAGTTTATATATCAGGCTTAGGAAGCCATCAACAGCAACTCTTTTTTTTTTTTTTTTTTTTT
>NC_034610.1:10010869-10016187 GCF_900095145.1 Mus pahari
TCTCTCTCTCTCTCTCTCTCTCTCTCTCTCTCTCTCTCTCTCTCTCTGCCTCAGGACTCTGCTCTCTTGAGGAGGGATGAAGTGCTGCATTGCCCATCAATGATTCAGGGGTTACTGACTGACTGAGGGTATCATATTTGATATAGACCTGAGAGGGTATTGCGGGATGTCCTTAGGTAAGAACAGTAGCAGATATGTCCAACCTTTTGACATTATTAACCACAAACACATTCAAGAAACATACAATCGAGTTACAGGAGAAGATTTTAAAAAGAAAAAGAACGTTGTTTCAAATTTACAGTTTTATGTTGGGCTGCATCCATAGCTACTCTGTGGCATATGAACCTCGTGGGCCACCTGTGGACATACATGCCTCTAGTGTAATGGAACATGTATTTCAGATATGAGGCTAAGTGGTCAGCTGGCCCTGAGGTTAGAACTGGCCAGTTCTTGGTTCACTATGGGCAGCCATGCGGCTGATGTAGGAGAAAGAGCTGCTGAGCACGGACAGGAAGCTACTGTCTCAGTTTGGGGGAGTTGAGGGTCACACACACTTACAGTATGCTAGTAACTTAGACCCCAACACACGCAGATGAAGATGCTGAGGTCTTTACTGCCCAGTTGGCCACAAAAGAAATCCCACACTAACCCAGGATATTCAGATGGTTTACAGATAAGAAACTGACAAGTACAAAACCGGAATTACTGGGCTCGGGACCCACAGGAACCTGCGAGAGCCCCTCAATGCAGACCTCAACTTAGCTGCTGGTGGTACAGACTGTGTGGAGTGTGCCATGCTGCTTGTTCAACACCATAAGTTATTAGAAGTCACTGAGACTCCCCAGGTCATTTGGAGACACCCTTCTTACCTGTTAGCTATTTGGCAGTGAACAATGAGTATATCCTTTCTTAGCAGTGACCGTGACTTTGAAGGCAAGTCACTTTTCTTTTATCAGTTGTTGTACTATTTGAGCATCCTCGTTGACTTTGAAATGTCAAGTTCATTATGGAAAGGAGTCTACAAAACTAGTCCTCCTAACGGCGAGACATATACGTTAGCATTGTGGCTCAGAGCCCAGATGCCCCAAGTCTGAGAATTAGGGACAAGTGGCACTGTGAATCAACCCATCTGTGAATCATGGAAGGTAGCATGCCAAGGTACCTCAAAGGATTAAAATCTTGTTGCTGTTCTGACAGAGCACGTGCCCTTATGGCTCTGGAGGCTGGTTTTGTCCTCTGACTCCAGGGACAACAGTAGCCACGTAGAACCTGCCACCTTTGCTTTCTTGTCAAGCTTATCACCCCACATGGTCATCACCCAAAGACTCAGAACCAGAACCGATGACCATGGACCTGAAGGGGAGGCCAGCAGGCAGAATCCAAATCCTGGACCGTGGGATCCAGGAGGCTCTAAGTTCCCTAAGGCCTGGCTCTAGATGGACCTGAGATGAGATAAACAGATCACTCCCTCTTCTGTTCCCATGTCTTTCTCCCGGTCACAGCAGGGAAGGGTGGAGACTCTCCTGAAGAACACGATCTCCACTTGTTCTAGTAGCCAATCCAGAACCTAGACCTGGATAAGCTTCGTTGGTTCTGAGCTCATGTGTGACTGCTGAGACTACAGGCTCGGAAAAGAGCTGTGCTGTGTTCAAGAATGTTGTGCTCTGAACGTGACAGCTTGACAGACAGTGCATAGAGCAGACTCAGCGCACTTTGATACAAAGTTCAGAATTGCGATACACGGCAGAGGTGGCCTCTTCAGCTCTGGCTCTAGCTGGTGAACGGAGAGGCCTCACCTCACATTCAGCCTGAGCTGGAGCTGAACTCAGAGTAGGGCTCCTTCCACTTTTGGGCAGAGTGGCTTCTACTTTGTATCCATTTGTGTTCCTCAGAGTTTCAATATGGGGATGCTGTGAACTCCACGTGGCTCTTCCCACAGCCCTCTCAATCAGCACTGCTGAAGCATACCGAGCAGAGCATCGAGCATCATGTGGCCAAGTAACACCCCAATTGGGCGGAGCTCAGAGGCCTGCAGGAGCTTTGAGGGCTGGCTGAAGTCCTGACCCCAAGCCTCCTGCCTCCTCCTACTCAGCTGTGCTTAAACCTACCTTCCTCTCATTAACATAGGCAATGTTTGGAAACTCCCAGTGTGGGACAGTGGACCAAACCAGGAAACTTGGTAAGGTAGAGTGGGTCCGAGTCCCCAGCACCCGGCCATCTCCCTGATCCCTGCAAGATTCCTGGCCTGGAACATGTCCCACACTCCCCACGACCCTCCCCTCAGAACAGAGTTCTCCATGTTAATGAGGTGCCTAGAGGCCCTGAGGGTTTAGCCAATAAGCTCCTCTTCTTGGACATTCCTCCCTGCCAAAGGTATTGAATCTCCATTTTCGACGATGAACAACCAATAAACAGTTTGGAACCAAGGACTGTCTCTTTCATGGAGAGCTGCCATGGGGAGCATGGAGCAGGCCTTCACCTACAGAGCCACAACCTAAATCTCTCATCAAAGGCCTCTCTGTGCTTCCAGCCAACCAGTGACAAGCTAAGGACAATCACCCGTGAGCTAAGTCGGAGCTCCCATTCCCTTTCCCCTGCCCCCAAGCTAGAGGTGTCCTCAATCTGCTCCCTGGCTCCACTCTCAACTCCTCCCAACTCAGTGATACTTGGACGTCCAGGAGCTAGGGAGCCCCTGGTCCAGGCCTCCTTGATGGCCTATGAACCCCCGACACTTCAGACACTTCGCTTCCGACTTCTCTGTGCAATTCTTCAGCGACAACTGGAGGCCCAGAAGCCAGGGAACCCCCAACTGTGGAGCCCCCATCTTAGACTGCATTCTCCCACCCCTGGAGTGGTACTTCTCTATAGGCCACTGCACCTGACAGCAAGGGCACATGGGATAAGCACTGTCAAGTTCCCTGTGGTTAGCATCCTTAGTGGCCATGCCTAGCAGCCCAGCAGCGGGGCGGAACGCGGATCCACAACCCAGAATATATAGGTGGATGGTCTCACATGAAGCATGTGCAGGGCAATCCTTATCACATCACCATTGTCTTTCTAGGTCTGTCTGGCAAGGAGCCAGAGCTGTGGGAGGGGTCAGAAGAAGAGACTGGAGAGCGATTGATCATCGATCATTCATTGATCGATTGGTAATGCCGGGGGTGAGGCTGGACCCTACTGGCCATCCCACTTCTAGGAAGAGGCGGAGTCATCTACGCACGCAGATTGCCGCTGGCTGATTTTTCAATCCCTTTTCTCCTCCGTTCATCAAACGTCTGCACTTTGGATCAGAGCGCTTTCCATCCATTGCATTCAGTGGTTGCCGGTTTGTCTAGGTCAGAACATCCTTGAACACCGCCAACCTGTTCTCCGAGCCTATAGTCCCAGAGATTAGTGAGGTGTGAAGCATGTATCCTGAAGGCAGCAGGCTGCAGGATGTGAGAGCCTGGATTTGCATCGCAGGCATGCAGCTGGCCCTGCCCTCCAAAGACTGCTTCATGCTGTTCCAGAGCAGAAGCAGGAGCCAAATGTCCCAACTGCTCTCCTTCACCTAGATGGTCCCATTCCCTGCTCCTGAAAGCCCTTTGGGTGATGTCACACCACTGACCCTTAATCCTTTATTTTCTGAACTAGTTGTATACAGATCAAATATTACGATGCAGAAAACTTTTCCAGTTACAATTTTACAAGTTGTTGTTTGTTTGTTTGTTTGTTTTTAACCTCATTAGAGTGGAATCACAACTCTCATTAAGAGAGAGAGAAACTGAAAATAAATGAAATATTCATTTCTCATTTTATATAATTAAAATAAACGTTGTAAAAAATTTTTTTAAAAAATAGCCTCAAATAAAACTAAAAACAAGACTTGCTGCTCCCATCTCAGTGAGGCCTGGCCCAGCTTTGGTGTGGGACATTTGCGGGAAGTGTCACTGTGAACAGGGCTGACCCTGACTTCTCTTCCTGTATGGAGAATGAAGGGGTAGGTAGGCTACAGAGGGGGCCAGGCAACTGCCTGCAGCTCTGCTTCTCACTGGGAAAGGCTGGGAAGCAGCAATGCTCTTAGGGTTGCAAATGAAGCCCTGAGCAGCGAGGAGTAGAGTGCCAGGTGGCTCCCTCCAGAGCTTGAAAGCCAAAGCCCCACAAAGGGACACATTCATCCCCAGTCCCGCAGGGGGCCTGCAAGACACAGGAGAGGTGCTGTTCACAGGAGCCAGGGCCACCTGGAGACCCTCCAACAGCACCCCTAGGGACTCTTGGCATCCCGGTCTTTCAAGCCAGATAAATACACACCAAGAAAAAGCCAAGAGGACTCGCACTCTGGAGAGATCTCAAAACTGAGTCCAATATGTCCTCATTGCTACTCCTGAAAATACCGGTTCTGCCCGCCAGCAGGCATGGCTACAAGCTCCTATGAGGACGCGGGGGACTCCTGCAGATCCTGACAGCGAGAAGGACACCTGTTCTCAGAGTGAACCCAAACCCCACGGACACAGAGTCCTTTGCCACTTTGGTAGGATGTACTTATTACAAAACACGCTGTCTGAACGAGGAACAGCTGTCACATTCCTCATGATGTCTAGGTCATTGTCCTAGTGCCACCTGATCTGTAGGGCAAATGTTAGAACATTGTGACTTAACCCCTTGTCCCAGTCCCAGCCTCGCCCCACGGATGCCCGGATCTTCCAGGGATCCAGAAAAGCCATGACCGATCACATCATATCCGATGCAGAGGATTTGTAAAGGACCAATCCCCTACCCTCATTCTGCCCACTGCTCTGTTATCTGGGATCCGGAGTCAGCCCTGTGTTCTCAGATCCCAGGCCCCAGGCCTGGTCTGGTGTCACTGGGAGTGGGAAGGTGAACCAGGGCCAGCGGAGAGACAGACTGCTTAGGAAACTAGCACAGGGTATGCAAAGCAGGAGGTGCCAGGCCACAAAGAATGGAAAGCCTCTGTCCTAGTCATTCAGGAGCACCAGCATGGCCTCCATCAGTTTTCATCCCTGTAGTACCATGTCTATTACAGTTCTAACAGTATTATCAAGGAGAGCTTAGCTTAAATCACTTAAATGACTTTCTGGCAGCCAAAGAGTGACCCTTCTTAGCTCATCCTAAGCAGTGATGTTAAGACTAACTCCCGCCAGGCGTGGTGCCACACGCCTTTAATCCCAACACTCAGGAGGCAGAGGCAGGCTGATTTCTGAGTTCGAGGCCAGCTTGGTCCACAGAGTGAGTTCCAGGACAGCCAGGGCTATACAGAGAAACCCTGTCTCGAAAAAAAAAACAAAAAAACAAAAAAACAAAAAAACAAAAAACAAAAC
>NC_034610.1:10016218-10026229 GCF_900095145.1 Mus pahari
ACAAAACAAAAAAAAAACAAAAAAAAAAAAAAAAAAAAAAAAAAAAAACCTCCATGAAATCTTTACTGAAAAGTCATAACTTATCAGTTAAGCCACTTCCTAATTCTAAATGACATCACTGCCGTTTGTTGGATGAGCATCCTCCAAGTGGCCTGGAAGTAGCAAACGCATTGAGGCTCAGGTATCAAGGACTGGGAGGTGGTGTTTCATCATCCGAGGGTTGAGCACATACAAGTTATGGCAGCCTACAATGACTGTCACCCAGCTCTGTGTTACAGACATTAGGAAGACAGCGGCTCTTCACTTGCTCCTTAAGAGGGAGAACTCCAGATGACAGATGTACAACAAAATAGTAACTGGACACACTTCACTAGACACTAGACACTTCACTAGACTGGGATCATGACAGGTGGCAGAGTTGTGTCCACACACAATGGGTGGCATCGGCGAGGCTAGTGATAATCTGTGTGCCTGTCTGTGGGTGTTGGCGAGGGTCTGTGTGCCTGTCTGTGGGTGTTGACGCTGGTCTGTCTGTCTGTCTGTCTGAGGGTGCTGACGATGGCCCCTGGGCATTGGCAATGGTCTGTGTGTCTGTCATTTGTGGTGTTTCTCTGTCTGCTGGTTGTTTAGGTGTTCTTTGTTCATCTATTGACTTAGTTTTTAATTTAACAGGAAGTCCTGTATCACTCCTCTCATGACTCCCAGGACCTCTGTTTCCTGGACTCACTGACCAAACCCTTGAACGGGTCCCCATGATTATTCCCCCCACAGAGGAGAAACTGGACCGCACCACCCATGGTTGTCTCTCAGAGACGTCTCATACACTTCTGGGGATAGTTTGAGCAGTCATCAGTGTCATGAGAAACCCAAATCACATCGGTTGATTTTATTTCGCAGAGCTACAATTGGCCTCCTCAAGAAACAAGGATGGTCTCCTCTCAATTTTCCTATGCAACCAGCGACCTTTGTGTGGGAGCTGTAGAGACACAAATAATTTCTTAAAGAATGATTGAACTCTAGTCAATAAACACCTGTGTTCTGTAGCTGATATGGGGACTTTAAAAAGATACACACAGTTACCTAAATTCCCGTGGGAACCTTCACGGTGATGCTGATCATCTGGCTGTCATTAAGTACTTTTAAAGACTGGTCCAGGCATCCTTTAATAATGGGTGTGCTTTCTCTTCTCGTACTCTTCAGTCTCAAGCTCCGATTCTTCACCCTCCATCCTGATGACAGAGCAACGTGTTTTGGAGAAAAGACTGGAGGCCAGACGGGTACAAACAAAGTAAGAGATAGATAGACCCAGGTTGGCCCCAAGGAGGGCAGCACAAACATTAGAGTTCTCTCCGAGATAAGCACAGAGAACATCCCAAGGCCCATCTGGGTCTGTAAAAATCTCCCTGGATGTCCACTGCTCTTTGAGCCCTGACCTTCAGTTAGGCCTGCCAGGGCATAGCGGGGGACAATGGCTCCAAGGAGAAAGTTCTCGTCCTGGAGAGGTGTGTGGTTGGGCACAGGCCATTGGACGTTCTTTGTAGATGCTTTATCTGGAGATCTGTTCTCTGACAGAGAACTGCCTCTTCCTGACAGTTTGTGTGTTCAGTTAAATATCTGTCAGAAGTATGTAACTAACAACACCTCATTAATTCAGTCTGTCTGTGCTTCCCCTTGTTTCAATGCTTGCTCTGTAAACCTGCTTTGGATCTAGGAAGCTTTGCTAAATGCAGGGTAGGTAAAGCATAGAGTATGTATGCAGGAGGGCATGTCCTGTGATGGGTATACTAAATAAGAATAAGGCTATGAATGGGAGTGTGCCTTCTGAATTTCTCATTCTTTGCAGGAAACAACTATGATTTTTTTTTTTTAAAAAATAAATGATTGTATTTATTGTGCTGTCATTAATAGCAAACAGGAAATGTTTTCTCAGTGTACAAAACTCCAGGTACATGAGTACCTTCAGTACCTTACAGAAGGAAGGTGGTGATGTGCCCACAGAGAAACCTGTTCTCTTCTTGAAGCAGAGAAGTTTGGGGTTCAGCTCTGGGGAGTCGGGCACATCCGTGTAGCCATCAACTCAGTAATTCAGGAGGGAACCTCCACCTGACAACTGAGGTAACAGGGAATCCCTTGCCTGAGAGAGGTTTAAGCCTGTGGCTGTCAGAGAAATCAGGGAGGGCTGCTGACCAGAGACAGGCAGCTTCTGCCACTGGCTGTGTAGCCTGCATCTCACAGGAAAAGCCCCAGACCAGCGATGCAGATACTAGACAAGGCCGGAGGAGAGAGGAGCCACCAGACATTGTATAGCTTGCTTTGACTCACAAGGCTCCCTCAGCAAAGCACCAGACTGCTGCTCGAAAGCATGTGAGTATTTAGAAGGCAGGTTATGTCTACTTTTAGAGTCCTGATTTAGTGATGTGTGTACTGGAGTTGCCTGGGAATGAGGTAGGCACTGAGCTTATGAATCACTGCTCAATCTCAGGTCCACTGGAACCGCAGGTTTCCTGAAGACAGGCCCATTACTGTGTCTGCTTGGTTGACATGGTGCTGAACATGAAGGACTCTCCTCTGGTCTGATCTGGTCTTATCTGGTTGGTCTGGCTGGACTTGGTAAAGACTTCAGCCCAGAACAATGCCTGAGCCACTGGGCTTGGCAAGACTAAGAAAAAGGAATGGTGTAACCTCAGGCATTTCCACCCATACCCAAGTTCTCTGAAATGATGCTGCTGAGAGTCTTATATATGAATAATTGCCTAGGCCAACGGCTTTGGCTTGTTCCTGCTAGCTCGTGACAGTTATCCTGTTTGTTCTTTTCTAAGTCCTGCCGCATGGTTAGTTATGGTTCGTGTGATCATCTTCCTAGAGTTTGGGGAAAGTCTCTTTCTGTGCCTGGCTCTATTTCAGAACTCCTCTCTTTCTGCAGGAACTTCTATCTCCTGTTTCATGTCTAAGCTAATAGCTTTTTATTGACAGGTGATGCTTCCATACATTGCACAAGACAGAATGGTGTGTGTGTGTGAGAGAGAGAAGGGGGGGGGGCTGAGACAGAGACACTGAGACATAGAGAGATGGAGACTGAGACAGAGAGACAGAGACAGAGATGAACAAAGAGAGAGATGGAGGCAGACATAGAAAAGAAAGACATAGAGAGGAAAAGAGATGCAGGGACAGAGACAGAGAGACAGAGAAAAACAGGAGAGACATACACATACAGAGACATAGACAATGTGTACTTTCACACACACACACAGAGAGAGAGAGAGAGAGAGAGAGAGAGAGAGAGAGAGAGAGAGAGAGAGAGAGAGAGAGAGAGAGAGAGAGAACCAATGTAAAAAACTAACTGCTGTGAGGTGTGATTTTGGGATTTGTGCATTGTCCTTCCAACTTTTGTGTAAACTATAAATCATTTCAATAAAAGTTATCATATAAGAAAATTGCTATAAGAATCAAGGTTGCTGTAAAATGCAAACAGGCACAGCCACAGGGAGGCAAGGCCACAAGGAGGTAAAGCTCTGTTGCACTGAGACACAGGACTGTACCTCCTGGTATCCTCAGGAGGAAACATGGCGTTCATACTGCAACGGTAAGGGCTTGGAAACTGAACAGACACATTCCTAGGACACGTAGCCATTGATGGAAAAAAGAAAATACAAAGTAACAAAACAGTTTAACTGAACAATGAAAATTCTGGCTGTTGAGGCATAGAATGCAAGAATAAACAATACAGGGTGTGCGCCCCACTATGTCATTGGACAAGCAGAGAGGCAGGGATAAGATAGGCTAACATCCTCCTTGGGGAAGTGGGGACAAAATGTCTTCTCTGTCCACACCTGTGTCCTCACTGAGGGGAGACCTCAGATCTGCCTGGGTATGGTCCTGTTCCCCTCTTCCTTGCTGAAGATGCCTGGTTTTCCTTTCTGGGGGCTCCAGCAGTATAGCTTGATACTGTTTCCAGTCTGAGCTCCTGTAGCCATGACTGTGGCTCACTAACTGGATGAGAACTCTGGTAAAGATCCCTTGGCTTTTTCTTCTGAGATGCTCAATCACATTGGCACCTTTCTCTCTGGAGGCTACTGCACACACTCTTTCTTGTAAATTCTTCTAATTCCTACTTGATTGGTATTGATTTGTCTAACTTATTTATAAACCAGCACGTAGTTTTGGAAACTGGCTCACTCGGCTGTTGAGTAGAAAAGGCACAAGGTTCTGCCACACTGTATTTTTGGGGTTTTGTTTGTTTGTTTTGTTTTTGTTTTTGTTTTTGTTTTCCAGTTCTCACACCTTGGTTTGATGCCTCTCCACTTCCGAGTAGCTTCTGTAACCACAAATGTGGAAAGGTGGAGAGAGATCCGCAAGTCTCAGTCCCAGGGTCTGTCTTTGGTCCAAGGTGAGGTAAGCTGTTCTAAGCTAAGAGTAATCACGAGGACTCCCTGCACCCAACTTTACTTGCAAGGCTTAAAGGGAGGGGGTGGGGATAGATGTTGTAACTAGTTCCCCTCCAAATGTCTTCATTATGTTTTAAATATTTGGAATTTAGTAAGTCCTTGAACACATTGCGTTAGGCAATAGCTCTCTGCGCCTTAATCTTTACATTCAAGTGGGTCTTGACGGAAATTGTGATTCATATGTTTTTAATTCCCTGCTCCTTACTGAGAGGCATCTAAACGGGGCTTTGTAATAGTTATCTGATGTCCAAACGTTTTTGAACTTTAAACTGTTTTTCTCCGTGTTAGGACCTTATGTTAGGAAAAAAGTTGCTTTCAAAACCTCCATATTTCAACTCTGAAATCATGAGGTTTCTTTTATTCGGGAGTGATCGTCACTCCTGACCAGTTATTAAGTCTCTTAGAGTTAAGCTGTCCGGTAGCCCTCTTTCTCTGTCAAGGCTATAGATAAAAAAAAAAAAAATACAGGAGCTCAAGAGGGAACACTGCCCTAACTTTTCATTGCCTGGAGATTTTGGGTGGAGTAGACAAAAGAAGGTATAGCCCAGTCACTCTGACCTAGTGTGGTCTCTGCTTCGTAGTATGACGTAGTCGGACATCCCTCTTGTCTGAGACACTGCCCTATTGCTGTGAAGAGACACTATGACCAAGGTAACTCTTAGAGAAGAAAACATTTATTTGGGGGCTTGCTTGAAGTGTCAGGGGCTTAGTTCATTATCACTATGGGTTAGGATTAGGGTTGGGGGTTAGGGTTAGAGTGACTAAGCAATCAAACATATGAGCCTATGAAAGCCACTCTTATCCTAACCACAGCGCCTGTGAATACTGATCGTGTGTGGAGTCCAGTCCCACCTGTCTTAAGGGTGAGACATGATTTTCCTAGATGTGGCTGCTTAGGGTCAACAAAGATGCAGAAATCCTTACATAGGATTAAAGGGCTTTTCCCTCTTTTCCAGTGAAGTTGCCATTGTTTGGTCCCTAAGCACAAGCCAAAAAAAAAAAAAAAAAAAAAAGAAGCAAACATTTGTGTGGGGTGATCAGGTTTAGAAGAAGAACACCTGCCTTCTCCACAGAAGCCTATTGGGGACTGCAGTAAGAGACTTCCCTGAGGATCTGCTCAGCTCCGTCCCTCTAGTACAGCCTCTGCCTTGAGTCAGGGGTATGTTTAAGTGGGAGGCAAAATAATGTGGAACTCTAGAATCAGCTGAAGAAGGCTGTCCCCAATCCCAGGCTGCTGTGACTTGGCCCAACTATACCCAAGAATGCAGTTGGTAACCCAGGACAGGAGCTCATGTTTAGTCCATGCTAGTCTGGCACTTACTATGTAGCTGGCTTTGAGCACTCCTAAGTGCTGGGGTTGTAAACATGAGTCAGCACACCCAGCCCGCATTCTTCTAGTGTTCTAGGCTGGGGAGAGAGGCATTCTTTCTACCAGAGTAATGTCTCTCCCATAGTGGAAGCACGGGGCGTCTCCCTTTCTCCAAGTGAGTACAGAGTTTGAATGTAGAAGCGTGACTCTTCACATGGTGGGAGCGGGTACCTGGAGAGAGAGAAGTACATACCAGAAGGGGTTCTTACAGGGTCCCCTTCACCTTTCTTCATGGATGTTGCAAGCTCCTCGGAGCCAGAGAGGCACCAGGCTCTGGCCTATCAAGAGAACCAAAAGGAAACCCCATCAGCTACCCACAGTAACCTCCCTGTGCAAAGTGGCTCCCGCGCTCAGCCTCAGTGTGCCTTCTCTGGTGGGTGGGCCTCATCCAAGCAGGTATTAAACATGGAGATCAAAGAGCTCTGCTCCAGACAGCGTCAGTGTCTACTGTTGGCTCTGCAGCTTCTGGGTGGTCTCCACTCCTCAGCCCAGTGTTCCTTAAACCTCTCAGTGTCTTACTCCCTTTCTCTCTCTCTCTCTCTCTCTCTCTCTCTCTCTCTCTCTCTCTCTCTCTCTCTCTCTCTCTCAATATATGTTCGTTTGGATAAGTTTGGATAAAATAGATATGTATACAACATCCACATTCATAATCTATTTAACATATGTGTATATTTGCACATACTATATACCCAAATGTATATAGATTACATTAATATAGATGCCTGCATGTATGTATGTATGCGTAATGTATATGCACGGGTGTTGTATTTGTGTGTGCACAGTGTACACAGTAATCCTTCCTTATCTGAATTTTGACTTTTTGAGTTACGTTTGTCTGGGCTCAACTGCAGTTCAAATATGTTAAATGAAAACACACAGGAATCAAGCATGGTGAAACTGTGTGCTCTCTGCAAGTGGGTTGGGGTCTTGCCGCCCCATCTTCTTAGCTGCGGACTGTCCGCTGGTCAGGGCTGCTCCTCTATGCTCATTACCTACCTGCTAGTCTGAGATATGATGGGTGTGGTCAGGCTGGCTGTGTCAGGGCCAAATGCCTGGGTGCAGGCAGTTTTTTCTGTGTTCTACACTGAAACGTGTCACACAGTTTGGTATCCATCCTTGCCTCCTCTCACTACACTGGCCCAGAGTCGTCTCAAATCACCCCAGGAACATTAAGTCTTGTACACTGAGATATGTAGACAGAGAGAGAGAGAGAGGGACTGGGGATGAATCAGCATCATAGCATCAACCATGTTGTAGTACCATGATTGCTATGCCTCAGTTCTTATGATTTTTAACATTTGTTTATTTTTATATGTACGTGCATGAGTGCTTATGTATGCCCAGTGTGGATATGGAGGTCAGAGGGTAACTTCTGGAAATCTGTGAGTTCCAGGGGTTGAACTTGGGTCCTCAGACTTAGCACCAGGCCTCTTTAACACTGACCCACCTTGCTGACTCATTCCATTTTATTAGTTACTATGATCGTTCCTACTAACGTCCTGTTGTGCTCAGTTTATAGGTTAACCTCCGCTTATGTATGAGTAGGAGAAAGCACAGACCATGTTCAGTCCACTGGAAATTCTAGGTCTGTAAGGTCCTGGCATGTACTAACAGTCTCGGGGTCTGCTGGGAAGTGTGGGTGACCCTCGAGGGCCAGTTGTCACTCCTGCATTGTTAGTGTTGTTTCTGTAACACCCTCTAAGATGATCTGTGCTGCTGTCAACTCGATGAGCTCCCGGTGTGTTCTTCTACACGGTGTGACATACCACTTCTCCACGGGGTGGGTGAACTGAGTTTCAGCGGTAGTGACCTTTCCAAGGAAGCAAACACACTCGAAGAGTGTCACCCGGGATCTTTTTCTTACTGTTGAATGGGGGTGAGCCCTCCCCTGTGAGGAACCAGGCAGAGCAGACAGGGTTGGGCAGAGTCTGCAGGAGACCACCTTGATTTAAGAGCTTCGCATGTTTCTCACACTGTTTCCTAACCATAGATTTTCTGTGGTCTCTGACCAAGCAGATGGGCTGTGTCGGGCTGACAGTAACCGCCTTTGAGAGGCCCAGCCATGGCAATGGTGATGGAGAAGGTGATGGTGACAATGATGATGGTGATGGTGATGGTGACAATGATGATGACTACTACAACGATGTCCACCTCAGCTCTTCGGGGACCTCCATGAGCGCAGCCTCCAGACTTTCCCAGGTCTCCAGCTTAGCATTTGTTTAATTTGTATTTTTTTTTTTTTTTTTTTTTTACTGAAGTCATATGGCAATTTTGAAACCCAGAACCAAATCAGCAATTTCATCTGACATTATTGCTGTGGGCTTGCAAGGTTTTGTGGTTTCTTCATTCAACGTGCAGTTAAATGTCACAAAATGAAACCATGAAAACCTTGTCTAGGAAAAACCCATGTCTCTCCAGAGGCGCCAAATTAGCTTTAAAGTTAAATGGCTGGACAAGACTGGAAAGGTTGTTCTAGCTTTCAGTAAACTTGCCTGGATGGAACATTAAATCCAGCAATTACAGTGTTTCTAATAGTTTTCAATTTTGAAATAAAAATAAACTCTGAAAAGAGGACCAGAAGCGACCACAGTGCCTGGATCTCCCGACGGAGACTTGTGGGATGAGTGGACGTTAAAAGGTATACATGGGGGGCTGGGAAGGAATCATGGTAAAGTGCTTTCTGGGCAAGCTGGGTTTGAGCCCGAGTGCCTTTGGAAATGGTCATGCATGGCAGTATGCATCTGTCATCTCAGCAGTGGGAAGAGGGAGCCAGAGGATCTCCTGACCTCACTGGCCAGTGGATCTGGCTAAATCAGGAGCTCAATGAGAAATGTATCCCAGAGAAGAAGGTGGAAAGCAGTCAATAAAGTCACCCCGTGCCTCCCACATGCACACATCTCCCTCCTGTACCAAGCTCACACACAAATGTATATATGTAGGCACTCATACATGTTCACTTCTAAAGGATGTGAGGCAGAGAGGGAATCCTGAGTCACTGGCACCCCAGATCTGCCAGAGTGACTGGCCATCCACAGTGTACATCATTCTGTCTTCAACTTATTATGTTGACAGAGAAAATGGAGCGCGCATTGGTGACCTGACTGCTGCTGGCTTCTGGGGGCTGCAATTGTCTAAGCCATGGGGCCCGGTGGCAATGAAAACCCCTTGTTTTTACAAGGAAGGGGGATAAATGGTCTCCCTGCAGCTAGCTTCCTCCCTGGGAACAGCACCCTCTTTTGCACTCACCATGCATTTGTGTGGCAGCAAGTTCCTGTGAGTCCCTTGGATGCTGGTGTTGAAGGGAGGTTGTGTCCACCACTTCTCATGCCTGTCCCAGGTTCCTAGATACAGCCACAGGAAGGGTGAACTTAAGTTTGCTCACATAGCAACATACCTTGGAGGTCCCTTGCCTGCCCAGAAGGCTCCCCTGATTTCTGTCTGTGATGAGGTAGGCATTGTGGCATGAAGCATTTTGTAGAGAAAACTGCTCATCTCGGGGCAGCTGGCAAGCCAATAGACAAGATGGGATTGGTAGCACAGTAGTCCCTTCAGGACATACCCTAGAGATGTATTTCATCCAACCAGGCCACAGATCCTACTTGCCCTCTTCCATGTATGTTGAGAGCTACCACTGAATAAACTCACTGACGCGGTCTCAGCCTCACAGTCCAGTAGTTTCCCAACGATGAATTATCTTGCCACAAATCCTTTAACACATTTCTGGTTCAAACTATAGAGCAAGCAACCAGCAAGTCATCTATATGGCATCACATAAAGAAAAGGACGGAAGTCAGGGTGACCAGTATGCACAGAAATTCAACGTATTCTAAAGAGACACCCTCTTTGTTTTATATTGCTACGATATGCCCACGACCAAAAGGACCTGTGTAGGAAAGGGTTTATTTGGCTTACACATCCTAGACCACAGCTGGTTGAGGAACTCGTGGCAGGAACTGAAGCAGAAGTCATGAAGGAGCAATACTTCCTGGCCTGCTTTCTGTGCTATGCTCTCTTCTGGTCTCTGCAAGCACCTGCGTGTGTGTGTGGTACACACAAGATGGGTGGGCACATAAGCCCACACACAAGTACAAGTTAGCAACATTAACTAGTTCCTTTCCTTTCCTTTCCTTTCCTTTCCTTTCCTTTCCTTTCCTTTCCTTTCCTTTCCTTTCCTTTCCTTTCCTTTCCTTTCCTTTC
>NC_034610.1:10026322-10097324 GCF_900095145.1 Mus pahari
TCCTTTCCTTTCCTTTCCTTTCCTCTCCTCTCCTCTCCTCTCCTCTCCTCTCCTCTCTTCTTCTCTTTTCTTCTTTACTTTTCTTTTTTAAGAATGGGATGTTGTAGACAAACAAGTGCCAATTTCAAAAGCTGTTCATAGGGTCCTGTTTGAAAATAAAGTCTTTATGGGTTATTTAGTTAAGATGAGGCCTCCGAGTGGGTCCTGGATTACACGGTCATGTTATTATCAGGAGAAAGATAGGTTGTTGGGCTCACTCCTGGGGTTCACAGAAGCAGGCACCATGGACCACATCTTATAAAAAGAAGGGTTTAGCCCTGTAGGTGCAACAACAATATGAACTAACCAGTACCCTCTGAGCTCGAGTCTCTAGCTGCATATGTAGCTGAAGATGGCCTAATCAGGAAGAGAGGCCCCTTGGTCTTGTAAACTTTATATGACCCAGCACAGGGGAAGGCCAGGGCCAAGTAGTGGGAGTGGGTGGGTAGGGGAGCAGGGGCGACGGAGGGGTATAGGGAACTTTTGGAATAGCATTTGAAATGTAAATAAAGAAAATAATAATAAATAAATAAATAAATAAATAAATAAATAAATAAATAAATAAATAAAAGAAGGGTTTAGGAAGGCTCCATAGCACAAGATGAGCTTGAGTTCATGACCCCACCCTCTAGAGGTGAGAGAATTCCAGCACCTGCTCAGGAAAAGGTGAACGGAGAACTTGGGCGTTGGAACCAGAGTCCTCACAGAAGCAGCCTACCCTAGAGCCTAGGCCCAGAGGGACTGGAGGCATCTCTAGTCCATTGCACAACTGCTGGCAGCGCTCTCACCGCTAACCTTGGTCTGTGGGATTCTGCTCATCCAAGACGTGGTCAGATCTGCCTTTGGAGGTTCACATAGAGCAGGTCCTTCCTTGGCTCTTTGCCTGTGTCCTGAGACAGACTTCATGGAATTCAGAAGCAGAGAGGGCACTGCCCTGTGAGAGGATAAAGGGAGGAGTAGAGGGCATCATCCCATGCCAAAGGCTACAGGGGGCTGAGGGCCAGGAGCTGGAAGAGGCTTGAGGTACCCAGTACTGGGGCCGTCACATGGTCCTGCTGAGACCCCCCCTACCCCCACATTCTGGTTTTGGGACACTGAGAGGGTGATTCTGTTGTTTGAAACTGCTCAGCTTGTGGTCATTGCTGTTGGCAGCTGTACGGTACCACCACGGCTTCCTGTACCTAAGCTGCCAAGCCTTCACTGCATTGCTGATGCCAGCCTGGGTCCATAAGAACAACACTTCTCAGTGCTGTGGGTTCTTCGCCTTCAACCCACTCTGGGGGCAATGCTGGCTTCAGTGTGCTTCTGGGGTGGCTACTGGTACCCACCTGAGGCCAGGGAAGAGGCGTGTGAATGAATGCCTGGCCAGAGAGAGCAGCGTCTCCTCCACTCCTAGGGTTGCACAGGATGCCTTAGCAGTGGAGGAAGAAAGAGACGTCTAATTTGGGCACAGAATCCCTTCCTGCCTGGATCATCGGGGTGGATATCGGCATGACATAGAAAAACCAAACAGCCTCGAGGTTGGATGAGCTGGGGTCAGAAATTTATTCTGAAACTGTTAGCTCTGTGTATTGTGGACATTCCAAGCAATGAAACTTGTAATGTCTTCAACACTTTCATCTGTAAAGGCACTAAGGTCTCCTACATGGTAGAGACTGTGACCCTCCTGTATGATACAGACTGTGATCATCCAATATGGTATAGACTGTGGCCTCTTACATGGTGTAGACTGTGGCCCTCCTGTATGAAGTAGAATGTAGATTTCCTGTTTAGGGGCGGCTGTGACCTCCCTATATGGTGGTGATCAGGGTTTGAGACACCTTCAGAAATGTAGGTCTGAGTGGGGAGGCAAATCGCTCTTCCTTTTCCATTTAAGACAACACTACATAACCTTGATCTCTGGATTAAAAACTATTTTATCTAATTCTATATGCATCCTGAACTAAGCAGCAAGAAGAGGCCCTGGCACCCTTTCTCAGTGAGTTCACGGGAACTGGTCCTCAGAGCCTGCCCTCTCCTCTGCTCTTAACCATGCTACCTCCAAATCTGCCATCTGTCGCACTTAACAGTGTAACAGATGTGGAAGATGCCAGTGTCAGTCTGCGTCCCCGGTTCTGGACTACCATCTCTCCGAGCAGGGCGTAGGGCAGCAAATACCTTCTTCCTCAGAAGAGGAAGCAGTGAAGCTTCCTGGGCCAGGAGAGGATCAGAGAACACCTTCAAAGAGGCGCAGGAGAAGGGCAGGAAAGGTAGGCAAGGAAGAAAAAGGCCTGGCTAGATTTTCTCAGGTCTGACCAGGGCCTACAGAGACTGGGCAACTCGAGGCACATCTGAGGGAGATAGCCAGAGGGCATCCTCCTGTCTCTGAATAGAAGAAAGCTGGGCGAAGAGCTTGCACGCAGGTCAGAGTGGAGGAGGAGTATGACATGGGGCAGGAACACTCCCAGTCCTCTTGGAACACCTCTCCAGTCCAGTGTCTCTATGGGTTCCATGAAACCCAGGCCTTGCAGAGGAACCTGTTTAGATCCTAGTTAATGTAGGCTGCCCAACCCCCACCCAAAGTTCAGGGAGCCAATGGGCATGCTCGAACCTAAATGTCTGCCCCTCTAGTTAGATAGCCTGAACAGTTACCATTCCAACAAGCTTGGGGGACATCCGGGCACCTTCGATTTTGAGACCTTTGCCTACGTAACTTGGAAATACCTTTGAGCTCTGATCTCACTGAGGTTACTAAACAGGTGACCACACCCCGAGAGTGATTTTAGTGACCATCACCCGACCCCATACACGGAATGTTGTTCCTACATCACTAGCTCTAGCTCTGCTGGTTGGAACAAAGTTGGAAACGGTCATAAAGACATGCTGAAGAGGAGGGAATAGGGAAAAGAGGAGAAACTTAATATAGACAGAAAGCCCCAGGAAGCAGCCATATGCACCAGGAAATGAAACACTGACTAGAGACCTCTTGGCACACAGCCCCGCAGCGGTTACTTTGCTTCTGTCTGAGGTGAGGAGAGGAATGCCATAGAGTACTTTGAAGTAGCCTCTGAGATTGGTGTGATTTAAAGATGTCAACTTACAGCTTTGCCTAGAGATTATGTTTAAAGACAAAGGGCAGCCACTTGGCACCAAGACAGAATGGAATAAAGCTGGGAAGGAGTGGAGGCAGGGGGATGTCCAGCCCCTGGCCATTAAGCAGATAAGTTGTTTTCTGTTCCAGAAAGAAACGTTTTCCACACTACAGTCAAGGGATGCCCGTCTAAGCCACTCTTGGCAAATGGATATGTCAAGGTCCACATGGATCCTGGAGGCTGCCCCCTGGCACTGACCTGCTGGGCATTCAGAGAGTTGATCTAACCAAGTACTACACATGGCCAGCGAGGGGCAGAACCTGGAGGGGGAAACCCCTGATTTCTGGGGAGCAGACTACATCTCTGGTGTGTGATAGGCACCTGTGTGTTCTAGCAACCCCTAGCTAAGGTAGCAAACCCGTGTGTGCTAGCAAACCCTAGGGAAGGTAGCAAACCCATGTGTGCTAGCAAACCCTAGGGAAGGTAGCAAACCCGTGTGTGCTAGCAAACCCTAGCGAAGGTAGCAAACCTGTGTGTGCTAGCAAACCCTAGGGAAGGTAGCAAACCCGTGTGTGCTAGCCAGGGTGCTCACACTCAAGAGACTGTCTGCTTCTGGTTCTTGGATACTGAACTCCATTTCAGCTGCAAAGCCTTGACTGGCCTCAAGAACTGACTCTGCCACAACACGGCTCTGTTCAATCTCTGAGGGGTTGAAGTAATAATAATAAAAAAAAAATACGGAAATAGTGTGAAAATTCTAATAAATGAAAGGGATTTCATGGTTCTTTTTATGTAGGTTAAAAGACAAGTAAGTCCACAATTTTCCAAAGCTTGTGTCCCGACGTCATCTGATGCCGAGATAGCATGACCAACAGGGCATCCTGCCCTCCACAGAGGCATCTGCCCTCGTCGACTTCCAGGATACCCAGGAGTGATCAGCACTACCTATGAGTCAATCAAAGCACCAGGGACAGGACCAAGTCCACATTCAGTGAGACCCTGAGGAGCACGTAGTATGTCAGGAAGTTTCTACTCTCCTCTTCTGTATCATGTGACCAGGGAGGAGGGTGGAGTGGGTTCAAACACAATCCCCATCAAAAACCTCATCAAATTCAGAAGAATGGTGGAAAAGGTTCTCCCAGGTCAGTGGATATTCCTACTGTGGTCAGAGAATTCTCTTGATAGAACATCACAAGATACACTACAGAACGTGAGGTGAGCTCCCTTTTAGCATCCAGAATATGCTTGGCGCATGTTTATTTAATTGAGGGAGAAGAATCCAAACACCGCTATTTATTTCTAAAGTAGAAAGTGAACTTAAGACCTGTTATCGCGGTGACTGAGAGTTATTAAATTACCCACAGGAGGACTTCTGGACACAACGGGGCCACAGGGACAGGAGAGCGGCTTCCGTCTCCCTCATCCTCCATGTAATGCTGCATTCCTCGGTCACTCTCCCAGGCCTGTGGTCACAAAAACACATAAAGAAGTTGGCTTGAAAGAACAGAACCTTGTTCCCAAAGTCCTGGGGTTGAGCCCAAGGTCCAGATGGCAGTGCTGTCATTCAGAGGGTTTGGACGATCCTTCTAACTTCCAGGGCTCAGATCTTGACATGTGGTGGCATATACTGCTTTCTGCCTCCATCTCTCCTTGGCTGTCCTCCCTCAGAGTCCCTGTTCATCCCTTTTTCCCAAGGACACTGGCTACTGGAATTAGGACCCTTGCCAATGTGCTACAGCACCATCTTGGTTTGGTGATATTTCCTGACTCATTTTTCAGATAAGATGACGCAGCAGGAGGGAGGTTTGCGTGTGTGTGTGTGTGTGTGTGTGTGTGTGTGTGTGTGTGTGATATGTTCACGTGTGTCGGTGTGTACAGATGGGTATGTGCATGTAGAAGGGAGTGTATTTTGAATGTATATATATGGGGGACTGCAGGAGCAGTGAGGTGTGTGTGTGTGTGTGTGTGTGTGTGTGTGTGTGCCTGTCTGTGTAGTGCATGCCCACAAGTGGGTATGTTTCTCAGTGTATGTATATTTGGATATACACGTGGGGGGGGGCGTTAAGTTGGATGTGGTATAGGGAAGAATTAGCACTTCAGTCTTTGTGAAGATGCAGTTCCACCTATAACCTACCACTTAGCCATTGCCAAATGAATTTATCCCCAGAATTTCTGAGCCCTGAGAAACTGTCGGTGCCTACGAAAGGGTACCTGTCACATAGCCTAAAAAGGGGACAGAGAGCCATGGCTGGTGAGTAAGAGTAGGTCTAGAGCATCTTCCAGATACAAGCCCCACCCACGATGCCTCTTCTGTTCCCGCAGTCATTTTCTGCACTCCCTGTTCCCATAATCAGCCAAGGCCAGGTTGCAGAGCTGTAGGCTTAGTGAGGGTTGGTTGATGGACCTTTCCTCCGGGACAAATCCCACCAGAAAGAGAAGGGCAAGATCTGGGCCCAAGGATGTGAGTGGGGGAGGAGGGGGAGGAGACAAACTTTTGAGCATGTGCAAAGCTGGTGCGACTTGGTTTTCAGCTTCAGAGGTTCACAGTGACTCTGAGGAGCTGCACCCCCCAAGATGGCCATATTTGTCCTGATCACAGGGACGTCCAGCTCAACCTGCACTCCACAGGAGACCAAGGGAGAACTGATGTGGCCAAAAGAATGGAATGAGGAAGCTCTGAAAAAGCACATCACCCAACTCACTTTACCACGTGTTTAAAATAGTAGATGGGAGCCAGTCCAGCAGCATTGTGCAGAGTATTTTGAAAAGTGGCAGTCCTTACTGGGTCTGGCTTACTACAACCACCACATTCAGTCTGTCCCATCACCGGGCTGACCTACAGAACCTTACACTTTCACTGTGACGTGGCTGCCCAGGCCTCTGTCTGACCCAGGACCTCCTGTGCTGGTATCTCTGAGGAATCCCATTGAAAGACCCTGGCCAAGCCTAATGTGTGCTTCCAGTGGGGGAATATAGATTTCATGCTGCCATTTTCAGTGTTTGTATTGATGAGAGAGGTAAACATGGCTTGTTAGGTACAGTACCACTGCCCTAACAGACACACGCTGCAGCCTGGCACAGCGGCCTGGCCAGCAGGAGCCCTCGGAATGTGACTCATCATGTAAACTTTTCCATACTCCAGAGGAATGGGAGCAAACATCAAGCATTGGTTTCGTTGGTCTGTTCCGGTGATAAAAAAAACACTCCGACAAAAAGTGGTGAGAGGGATAAAGAGCTTATTGAACTTGTGAGTCAGGCATATACAGTTCATTGCAGTGTGGAAATCAAGGCAGCAGAAGTCCAAAGCAGCTGGTCTTACCCATCTACAGTCAAGAAAGAGGGGAAAATGGATGCTTCCTCATGCTCAGCTTGCTTTCTTGGTTTTAGACCCTTCAAGATGCCCCAGGAAAGCAATAGCTCCACTGACAGTCAAGCTGAGTCTTTATCAGTTAGCATAATCAGGATAGCGCTTCACAGGCATCCTCAGAGGCTGATCTTAACTGAGATGCTGAGAAGTTCATGCTAATCCATAAAGGCTTGCTTCATAGATCATCACAGTTAAGAGCAATGCCCATCCCAGATGCCAGGCATGTTCCGATTCAGGACTCCGAGGAATTGGTTTTCAGAAGAGCGAGCGACCCTGACAGGAGTCAGCAAGTTGACTTGAACTTTGGATTTGCCTATGAGAATTTCAGTGGTTTCAAATCATATTTTTTTCAACTTCTATTAGCATCTATTAAATTAAACACAATGATGGGGTTCATCACGATGTTTCATAATGGGTTTTGATCATTTTCACCCTTATTACTATCTCTGGATAGACCACAGCTGAACACTGTGGACAGACATACAGACAGAACTTACAGACTAGTGAGAAATAAAGTTCTCTCTAGATCTGCATGCACAAGGGTGCTAAAACTCCCTCCCCTGCCTGATGCTTCTACACACGATGCTTAAATCAACAAATAAAGCTGAGGAAAGGGTGTTTGGGCTCTGGGAAAGAACGAGCCAAACATGAAGGAAAATAGAAATTAGCGGACAAGTTATCTAAATATTTATAACCTCAGAAAAATATTTGGTTTGATTTTGAGGCAAATAAACAACATTGTGGCTTTTTTTTTTTTTTTTTTTTTGGTGTGTGTGTGTGGGTAATCCTTGTCTCATCGGTGAGGATGAGTGAAATGGAAAATACGGTGAGGTGAGCCATCAGCTCTAAGTGGTGGCTGAAGAGACTGCTCTTTACATGCCCAGGAGCGAGCCATTGAGCTAGGGAAGCAAGACCTTGTCAGCTTCTCAAGTGACCATTGTATTCCACAATACAGCATCTTTCAGTTGAAATCATGACTTAATATTTACCATCCTGGGACATTTGGGCTGTGTGTACACCTTGGGGTTTCCTCAGCCCACTCTACTTATGTTGTCTTGGTGACAGAGAACTTTTGGTATGTGTGTGTGTGTCACTGACAGTGACTTAAGTTCCAAGTGGCTTAGAGGGGTGGCCTGTTACATATTTGGAATCTGGATCCTTTGGAGGGGCCAAAGATAGAGCCTGAGCTTTGTTCTATGGAGAGGAGCACCCATTATCCAGGCATCTAATTTTTATACTTTATGTGTTTTGAAACTCCAGTTTCCAGTTTCCTAAAACATGTCACCCAAAGGAGGATTGCAAAGATGGGATTCCAACAGAAACCTAGAGACCAAATGTTGACAGTCGACACTCAGCGCTTGACATATGGATGACTCTGGATTCCCTACTTCTCTTTCTGTGGTTGGTTCCATCTGAAATCTTGACCCAGATCATCCTATCAGGTGAAGGAGGAAAACCAGAATAAGTTATGAGCTGAGAAATATGGCTGGAGAGCTACCTTGGCTACCAGAACAAGGAACACAATACGCCACTTTCAGTTCCCAGAGAGACCTTGTCCCTGGGCACCAAGTGGATAGAAGTCCTGGGCTGTGCTAAAGCCTTTCCTAAAGTTGGTTTATAAAAGTATTACGATAACAACAAAACAACAACAACAAAACAGTAAATGGGACATTCAAGAATACTTAAGCACTTACATTTTTCTTCCATTTTAATTCCTGTTAAGGAGAATCTGAATAAGGACTTAGTTTTTGCTCCGTAAACATTAAGAAGCAAACACTAATCTTGGGATTCCTATTTTGGCAAAGAGTAGAGCTACCATGACCTGGTTTGGCTGTGGCTTGCTTTCCCTCTCCCTTGAGAGATGAGCAACAGTCCCTGTGACATGTGCTCGAAGTAAAGTATTTATAAAACACCCATAAACTCCAGACTCCCTGCCCTTTGGTGACCAGGAGGAGTTCATCTGACTGATGGTCCTCTTTTACCACAGCACAGCACAACCATGAATATAGGAACCTCCCTCCCTCTGCCACTCACACAAATAAATAAAATGAGGGAGCCAATGGCTTTCAGACCAGTTGTGTTGAGACTGTGGATGAATGGGCTTCCTTCCTACCTGGAATTCACCAAGCATCCAGTACTGTATATGTGGAGGAGATAGGGTCTGGACGGTCTCATGTGTTGATGGCTGTAAGACCTGAAAATCCAGAGGTCCAAACAGATGCCCCAGCAAGCGGTCATCCATTTATTCTTCTCCAGGGTATCGGGTGTCACATGTGCAGTGGGCCTTTTCTCTGTGCCACCAGAGGATAGTGTCCTGGTGGCAACAAGTACAGGCCAGTCCACATCTGCCATTTTTCTCTGGAAATGCAGCTAAGGCAATGGCAGAATGGCATTTTAGGTGTGTTTCATTCCAGTTAGGGAAAACTTAGTCAATGTGGTGAGTGAAACCAGGAAGGACAGCTCTAGGAAGATTCAGATCCTTGATCTGCAGTTTGGTGGGTTTTCACCAATGGCTCTCCTATCATCTACTTCTTGCTAATCTTTCTCCAGCAACCTTCTTTCACAGACTCTGCTTTCTGAAATCTCAAGTTCCAAGCTCTTTGCTATTTAGTTACTCTTCTTACTGGCATGAGACAGTGTATCAGAGAGAACCAACTTAAGGAAAGGAGCTTATTGTAACTCAACAAAACTCAAAAGTTTTCAGGGATACAGTCCTTCAAGGTGGGAGGCATGGTGGGGGGTGAGTCAGCAGCTGGTCGGGCTGCATCTGCACGCTAACAGAGCTAAGGTGAATCCTGGTTCTTTACTCAAACTCTACTCTTTCTCAGCCTGGAGCTCCAGTCCATGGGGTGATGTGCTCACATTAGGGGTGGGTCTTTCCACCTCATCTAATCCAATCTCGAACTCTCTTACAGACATGCTCAGAAGTTTGTTTCCATAGTGATTCTAGATCCCACTGGCCCCACCACAGCTCCTTTAAACACTGCAAGGATTTCCTGTCCTGACAAAGTCAAGGTGATTGTTCCCAAAGGCTGCACATTACTCTGGAAGTTCCAAAAGTAAAATAGGAGAACATTTGAAGTTCGTTTGTCCACTAAAGTAAATAAAATCCTTCCACTTCTAATGTCAAAGACTAAGGCTTCCATTACCCCACCTTCTGCCCCAGAACCCAAGAACTACAGCTCTGAGCTCCCAGCCACTCTTCACCAAACCTCCCTCCTCTACAGCCTCCGACTCTCCCATGTGTGATGTCATAGGTTGGGGTTGCTCCAATGAGTGTCTTCCACTGCTGGCTTTGTGACCATGGTTTCAGACATTTCTCTAAATAAAATGTGTCCGTTTAGTCCCATTTATAAACTTCAGCTGCTTCAATGCGGCAAGTATGTTTGTGGATGTCCTCAATAGGATCTTGAATGCCAAATTCCTCTCCCACACCCCTCTTTTTTTTCTCTTCTATTATGGCAGCGGGTGGGATGAAAAGCCCTGGCACTGAGCGTTCCATCAGCTGGTATTTGACCTTCACAATACTCATGCCTTGCCCTTTAGTTCCTAGGGCTCATAAAGTAGAGTATGACTGCTGGGGCCTCTTACTCCTACCTCATATGTCCAAGTGTCTCCAGACCCTCCCCTCTACTAGGATCGCAAGGCTGTGGGCCTGGTGCAACATTAGCTGCTCTTAATTTCCAGTTGCCAATAACAAATGGAGGATCTGTGATTAGCACCACAGGGACCCTGTACTTGCTTGGAATGTTTTCCTGTGAGCTGGCACACAGGGTAAGAGTTTCCACATAGGAAGGGTCCATCTTTTCTCCTCCTCCTCCTCCTCCTCCTCCTCCTCTTCCTTCTCTTCCTCCTCTTCCTTCTCTTCCTCCTCTTCCTCCTCTCTTCCTCTTCCTCCTCCTCCACTCCAGGGCATTATCTCTAACCATAGTGGGTACCATTTTTCCAAGTCCAGCAAAAGCTCCTCTAATGACAGTCATGCTAGGCCCCTGTCTGCAAGTATAACAAATTATCATCAATAGTGTCAGGAGTGGGCTCCCTCTCATGACGTGGGTCTCAGGCTATAGCAGTTGTGCAGCTGGGTCTTCATGTGGAACTCCTGACTTGGGAGCAGGGACTATTTCTGACGACCTTGCCTGCCTTTGGAGCCCTTTCCCCTAGCTGGGCTGCCTTGGCTAGCCTCAATGGAAGAGGATGCACCTAGTCTTGCTACAACTTAGTATACCAGCTGGTTGCTCCACCCAGCAGCTCTGAGAAGCTGATGAAGAGACCCAGAGCCAAGCATCGCATGGAACTAGAGGAATTCCAGGGAGGTGGGGGAGGAAGGATTGAGGGAACCAAAGAGGTCAAGGACACCTTAAGAAAACTCAATCAACTCGCCAGGGTCCATGCGGGCTCATAGAGACTGAACTGCCAACCAGAGAGCATGAAGGGGCTGCATCTAGGCCCCCCTACCCATATGTAGCAGTTGGTAATACTTTTTACACCATTCGGAAAACCTGAATTCCTCTCCGCGTTCCTGTCTCCTGCTGATTTTGTGAGCTGTCTGTTTAGATTATGGCTGAAAGTTTGTGATTCTGGAAGCCTCAGGAGTAGTCATGCACAAGACTCACCTCCCCATCTTTTAGGGAAGAAAAAAAAATTCTCCAGAAGTGTTCTGAGCACACCCAGTGTGAGGTGGAGTGGCAGAGATCAACCCTTGACCTCTATATGTGCATGCGTGGACATGTGCACGAACGCGCACACACACACACATACACATACACACATGCACACACATCCGTGTACACAGTCTGTTAAATTAGACAAATGGAAAAATTTGTGAAATTCATTACACGCTACACTTGGCTGAGCCACCCTAGCATCACCCCTGGCACACTCTCTTGCTGGTCCTGTGGTCAGTTACACGATGAACATTTTGTCTCTAGCATCATGCCGCTCTCCTGTAACATGTCAGCTGGGCAGCAATGTCCAATTTTCTAAAAACAAAGCTGTGGATCACAAAAGAATGGCTTTTTCCTACAAAATAAGTTTCCCAAACTGTTCTGAAAGCCCTGGATTCTGTCCACCCCACTGTCAGGCCATCTCGGTTTGAATCTGGTGTCTCTCCTTGACGTAGCCTACTGTGAATCGCTGCACATTCTTTCTTCTCAATTCTATAGACAAACACTGCCAATTTTGGACATTTTTATTGATGTAAAATTTACATCTAGATAAATGCAGAGTTTGTGATCGCTCATAAGCTAATGACTGTGGGCTGACAGTCCGTCACCCTGGTAAGGATGCAGAATCTGTCCATCACTCTAGGAAATCCTTCATACTAAAAGTTCATGCTGAGTCCCATTTCCCACCATCAAACTCAAATTTGTTTTGATACTGAAAATGAGGTTTTCCTGCTCTTGAAATTTATATCTCTGAGAATGAATTCCAGGAACCATTCATAGTGTGCAGACATACACAAACACAGACACACAGAGACATAGATACACATACAGAGACACACACAGATACAGATACACACAAACGCATACAAATACAGACATAGATACATACACACAGACACAGGCACACACTCACACAGGCCAGACACATACAGACACAGACATTGACACAAACACAAACATAGACACAGACATACACAGATACACACAGACATAGGCACAGACACACACAGACACAGATGGATACAAACAGACACAGACACACACACACTGCTATGTCATTGACTTCTTGTTTTCCACGACTGTGCTGTATTCTGTACCACAGCTTATTTATACATTTCCTTGGTTACATTATATTTGATCTTTGAAGCAATGAAAAACATTTGTTTGGGATGTAAACAAGTAAAATAATTAACTAATAAAAAGAAGAAAAACATTTGCATATGTCATTTTATGGATCGACAATTTTCTTTAATTTATGTAGAAAAGCATTAGAATAAAATTTCTGCCAGTTTTCCAAAGCATTTCAGCTAGCTCCTCATATATCCACAATAGTGTGCTTGCTGGCCATGTGTTTCACAGCCTGGTGGATTCAGTGAAGACACAACTCATCATAGCTTCAACTGGCATTTACTTAATTGTTAAGAAGTGTTAAACACTTCTTAAAGGTTTTATACGAGATTTGCATATATTTCCCTGTAACATGTTCAAAAATTTGGCCCATTTAGTTTATTTATTTATTTATGAAGACTCTTGAGTGTGATGGAATATGCAACCTTTATCAGCTATATACGTTGCAAATATAATCTGCTCTACTACCCCAAAGGTACCAATGACCATTACCTCTGTGGACCCCAAGGTAATGTTGGGGGTTAGCTCTGTGGGTTCTAAGGAAGGCTGGCTGTCAGTCCGAAGGTCCTAAGGCAGGGATAAAGTGAACTTCTTCCCTTATGCTTAACAAGGTGTAAAAATACAACTTGTTATTTTTTTCTTTTTGTCTTTGAAGTCTTCAGTGTCCACTGTCCCTTAGAGGAAACCTTCATGCTCCATCACCGAGCAATCCTGTGCCTTCTCCTGGGGCTGTGGTTTGAAGTTTTATGTCCTGCTAACTGTTCTAAAACTTTGATAAATGGTTTATTAATTTATATGGCATAGCTATGGATTTGGCTGAGCTACTGTTATGCTTATATGTGATTTGTGGACAATCAGGAATTTTTTTAAAAAAACATATATTGAGGTATAACATGAACATGGTAAGTCTTCACATTATTTTAGTTTCCCTTTATTTTATCTAATGATGTTTTAAATTTTGCCAACACAAATTATTTGTCTAATTGTTAAATTTTTATCTTGGAGGTTATTTTATGTTTTCTCTGATATTATAAATGTAATTAGAAATTTTTAAATGTATTAATTTCTTTTTTAGATATTTTAAATACAGAGGTGATACCTTACCACCTCTGTAAGATTATTCTGCTGATTTCTAAAGTTTTATGTCTTCAAATTTTCTTCCTTTCAAATTCGTATGTTTTTATTTCCATTGTCTTATACCAGAGGATAAGGTTTCCAGAACAATTTTAAATAAAGTAATGAGAAATTTTATTACTAACCTCTAACGTTAGCAGGAAGCATTTAAAGTTTCTTGGCCCTATGATGACATGTGTACTTTATTGCTCAAAACAATATAGAAGGCCAGAGATATAACTAAGAGGGGGAGGCACCTGAGACCAAGCCTGAGGACCTGAGTTAATTCTAAGGAAACCATAGTTGTAGGGGAGAACCAACTCTTTCAATTTGTACAGAGAGAGAGAGAGAGAGAGAGAGAGAGAGAGAGAGAGAGAGAGAGAGAGAGAGAGAGAGAGAGAGAGAGAGAGCAAAAAGGCTGAAGGCTGAATAACAACAGCTATACATTTCCTATGTGTTTTTATATCAGGTCAACATTTTCCTCCTATATATCAAGTTTATTGTTTCTGCCAATATTTCAAAGGCATGAATGGATATTGAGGTTTATAAGAGTTTTTCTGGTGCACAAACTCACGAATATTGCGCTGCTTTAGTTGGTTACTATGGTGCACTCCATTAATGAAAATGTAACCTCAATTAGCCTTGGCTGTGTGGGCAGACTTGATCATGAGGCATTGCAAGCTGAGAATTGAAGCACAGCAAATAGTAAGTATTGGCAACGGTGGGTATACTATAATTCGTAACTTCTGCAGGAAAGCAGACATGTTCACGGGGTGGATGGAAACTTGGCTGTCATGCAGTATGAGGCTTCTTAGGTCACGGAAACAGTTGAGAACGTAGATGCTGGTGATCATTGTACAACTTAAGAATGAGTAGAAGCTGATAAATTGCTTACCTTAAAATGCTGAAATTTATAGAAAGTGAATTTTATGTTCTATGGGAAGAGGGCCCACTTGCTAACATGAGGGACAAGGTAAGCTCTTTGAAGCATTTCCCTGGTGGTTCCAGCTACAGTTCACAGCAGAGGGTAGCATATGCCCTTGACCTCTACAGCAACCCCAGAAGCCAAAATAAAAGTTACATTATTTTCTTAACATCTTCACTATCAATCCAATTTGTATGCTGATGGTACATTTATTTAATGATAAGAAAGAAATCATAAAAATCCTCTAATGCATGTAAATGGTTTGGGAAAAGCATTGGGAGGCTGTGGACACTGGAGCAACCAACCAGCCTGCCACTTCCAGCTTAGGTTGTGGACTAGCTCACTGCAGAATGAACTGGAAGACTTGTTCTAGGAAGGATGAAGGTGGGCTTGCTAGCTGGGATGGATGTCCATAGGGTTCAGGGTTAGACAATCAATTATGACCATGATAGGTTGATGGGAACAGCCTTCCCAGCCCTACGTCTGATGAAAGATTGTGACCTTGGAAACCATGGTTCTTGAGGCTGGGGACTCTGACTTGGTCAGAGAGATGACAGTGAGCCACTTTGACGGGTTGACTGTGGAAACCCCTAGCTACCTGAGACTGGACATCAGATGCACACTTCTGATACTCCCCTAGAAATAGTTCCAATGGTATCACTGCCAAGTCGGATGGCCGGAAGTCAAGTCCTGGGTTCTCACTCTTGGATGCCAAAAATCAGGAAAGAGGAAGCAGAAAGACTGCTAGTCTTACTGGAGGGCTATAGTTATCAGGGAAAGGAAAAGCAGTCCTCGGTTGTTACCCTGAAATCCTTGGCTGTGGGAGATCTGTGATGAGTTGAATCCTTTCATGGCATGGGCTACTATGCAGGCGAAAGAGCCGTCGTCGTCGTCGTCATTTAGGAGGTGCGACCACATGTGGAAGAAGTAGCATGTCCCGAGACTCAACCGGGAAATTATTTTCCAAGTTCAACTGCGTTGCTAAAAGGGGTTCCAGGCGTTTCTGGGCAGCAGGGAGGAAGAGTGGAACGTGTTTCCTCCTTGAGCCCAGGATGGACTCCAGGCACACTGTCCACAGTGAGAAGACTTCTCACTGAAAACAAGTGGAGATACAAACTCAGGGTGGCCATTCACAAGGTCCTAGACCACCATGACTCTCTCCCCAGGTCCCCTGTGCTCTAGGGGACAATCACCAACTCTGGATGCCATCTGCAGAAGTACTGCAGACAGGGCGTGGAGTCACTGGGGACTGGTATCTGTAGCGAAACCACAGCACCAGGCCAGACCCAGGGTTAGATGCCAGTGGTGTCTGTTCTCACTTTCAGTCTCAGAAGAATGGGCAAGCCTTCGTCTTCAACTTTGGAAGCAATTAAGACTTGCCGCCTTGTCTGAATGTGGAGCAAAGGTCATTTTGGAAAACAGGCACTGTCAGTTGCCTGCCATATTTACATAACTCGGGGTTCAGAGCTTCCTTTTGGGTGTGTTTTACAATATCATCTCTCTTAATATCCATAAAATAGTTCTCTAGTTCATTTTGTTTCCAAAAACTTTTGATATTCTCTGTGTTTATACTTTTAAAAAACTTAATACTGTTTAATATTTAGTTTGAATAAACTATCAGTGAAGGAACACTTGATCAAACAAAATACTTTAATATACAACATTTTTTTACACGCAATTTTCTCACCCTTTCCAGAAAAACTGGATGCAAGGATTTCCAATATTAAAAGTGTTTTATTCTTTTGCAGTTGAATTTGCTTAAGACCTTGTGGTGAAGAGGAAAATCAAGCTCATATTCTTTTATTTCTGCAGTGCCTGAGAGAGGGGCCAAGGGAATGGAACCTGGAATAAAATGGTCTAGGTGTCAAACAGTCTAATTGAATAATCTTGACGAGCCAAGCAGGGGCTTCTGAAGCTCGTGGGTTGTGTTGTCATATACTCAACGGTTCACTGCTGGGAGCCAGGGGCTCCACACAAGCTATTTCAGGCAATGTTTAGAAATCTTTAATCAACCATGAGTGGACCTGCTCCACCCGGCTGAACTCTCCATCTCTCTCTGGAAGCAATGGCTCTATGCAATTGGAGGTCAACATCTGTTTTGATAACAGAAAGTATATCTGTAGGAAAATGTTAGGAGGTCAGAGCCCAGTTGCAAATGGCTTAGGGTGTTTGTGTGTGGCTACACAGCCTGAGGTGAAGAATGCTAATTTTGCAGGCTGCTCTTGGAGCCTCAGTTCCTGGACAACAGGCACTACTGTGGTAGCAGTGACAGGCATGTCATTATGGCATTAAGATGATGTGATACCAGAGATCAAGGGCCACATGAGAGCAACAATGCAAAGGAATGGCCTGACGAGACATAGTGCCTAGGAATACAAACTGATGCCCAGCATTCTTCAGCTGGGCTCCAGTTCTCAAAACCACTGTGGAATTATGAACACAGCCGTGGTTTAAGTCAGAGCCTCCATGATCCAATGACTGGATCCACTGGACAGGACCGAATCAGGGACACAGTTGGGGACACCTCATATCTAAATGGTATCACTAAGAGAACAAATCAAGCTATGAACAGAGTCTGGGAAGATAGCTCAGTGGATGAGAACAGCATGAGAGCCTAAGGTTAGATCCTTAGCACCCATATAAGAAGCCAGCAGTGGCCATGTTTGTCTGTAAGCCTGGTGCTGTGTGGAAAGAGGACGAGAATGAGGGATCACTGGAATGTATAGGCAGCCAACTTGAAGATCACAAGCTCCAGGCTTCCTGGGAGACCCTGTTTCTAAGGAAGAAGGTAGAGAACTAGAGGACCCCTGATGTCCTCCTCTGGCCGCCACATGCAAACACTATGTTTGTATATTCTTTATATCCAACTGTCTAGACTTGGAATCAGATCTATGCCGTCCATCTAAAGCTTGGCAAAGCTCCAGAATCTTTTACTCTAAGCCCCATGTTCTTTAGAAGCTGGGACAATTGTCTCCTGGTGCTTGTGTTTCCACACGCTCTTCCTTGCAACGTGTGGCCCAGGCACCACCTCACCACCTGCACCAGTCTGAAAAGTTGATAATGTAAGGAAGCTCAAGGCTCACCTCCTGGGGAAGGTGGGAGTGATAATTCCTCTGTGTACCTCCGATGTGCCATTGGTTTTGAAGCTAACCCCCCACTTGCTTTGCAGTACTCTGTCTTTGATAAGGTTAATGCTCCGAGGCAAGGGCACACTCCATATTCAGGCTTGCCTGGGACTGCGTATCTCTAGTTACCCTTGAACTCTGTCCCTCCTCCATTTCCTGAGTGTTAGAATTTCAAGCAAGGTCCACTATGCCAGCTATGGGTGTGTTCTTCTATACAGCAAACAGCTACTAGACCCAAAGCTATGGCATCTACCCTGTACCAGCCATGTCTTCTGAAACGCTGGAGTACTTTGTGAGGTGCTTTCATACATCAGAAAGAAGCAGCCGAGGCGTGGCCCCTGCAGGTTACTAAGGGATTTGGAAGGAAGCCACTCTGGTGAGTTTGATCCCATCGTTATCCGCTGGAGCAAAAGCACACAGGTGCAGGGCCTGAGGATGGTGGATCAAGGTAGACCATCAGGATCTCAGCAGGTTTTAGGAAAGGGCCAGAACCTTCCCAAAAGAGACCAGGTGCAGAAAGGACCTGCCACCTGCTGAGGTATCATGGGTACTCTAGATCACCAGTGTGTCAGGTGCTAGGCAGCCACTAGAAACACTAGCTCTGCATCTTGGGCCGGTTCTGAAGACTTTTGAGTGCTGTTGTAGAGAACTAGACACATTTTCTTGTTCTGCGTCATCTATATACCTGGGATGGACAGCAAAGATCCTCCTCCCATGATGCTTCTGTAGCAGATGGGCGCAAGACCGACCTGCCCCTGAAGTCACAGCATGCGACTCAAGTTTGCTAAAGGTAGAGAACTCAACATCTTTCAAGACTTGAAATGGAGCTCTGTGTTTGAACTTCCCAACGGTAGCAGGTTGAGGTAAGAGGGAAGCTTGTGTCTTGGTCAAATATGACCACAAGCAAGGTTTAATTAAGACTTGACCGAGGCAGCTCTCGAAAGCGGCACTTGTGAGGTTACAGCAGATGGGTGAAGATCTGTGTCAACAAGTATCTGACCGAGCTCGAAATCATTCTTAGCTTCTTTCTAATCTTGGGGAGTCCGATAACGAGCTGAAGACACAGCGCGAATTGGGAACTTGAGTTCCGTTTTTTAGAAGCCTTTGGGTGGGTTGGTGGAATGCTCAAAATGCTTCTGAGGGAGGTGGTGTTTACCACTGATGCTGTCGAGGCAATGGTCCTAGGTCCCCACCCAGCTGCCAGGTCAGGCCCTACTGTGTTTTGAAAGGCTCCAAGTTCAACCAAGGTGAACCAAAAATGTGATTTTTTTTTTCTTTCCCCACATGGACTACTTGTGTTAAATGAAAATACAGGGCTAATGAAGACCTCCCAGATTGAGGGTAGATGGAATGATAGGCCTGGCTGGGGATGAAACACCTGGGCCTGGGCCTTTCTTGACTCCCTTCCGCTCACCGTCTGTACATCCGGTTCTGGGGCCCTGTGCCAACCAGCTCCCGGCAGACTCTCCTCTGTGCCCTGTCTGGGCCTGTGGGCTGAGGCATCACTCCCTCTCCTGGCCCCATGACCTCAACTGGATGAGCCCCAGGGCCCCGCGCTACATCCCAGGTTAGATGCAATCCTATCAACATGGAAGGATAAGGCAACAGGCCCCTGCAAATACCCCCCGCACTCAGACTCTGGAGCCCTTTCAACACGCTGCATCTTGGGGTCAGAAAGGCAAGGATGCCAAGGCAATTACTCTGAGGGCTGGGATGGGTTTAAAGCTGGGGCAAAGGTTATGGAAATGTCCTGTGGGGATGAGCAGAAAGACCTTGGAGAGCTCAAATTATGTTCAGGGTTGGGCCACTGGAAAAGTTCCCAGGCACACATGCACATTTTCAGACAATCCAAGTTAGATAATGACAGCATAACCTCACTAGCCAAAACATCCTACCAAAACGCTGCAAGAAAAATCCAGCACGGCTCATGGTGTGGGCCACTGTAGTACTTTCCTGTTGCTATGATAAAATATCCCCAGAAAAGCAAATTTAGGGAGAAAAGGTTTAGTTTTGGCTTACAGCTCTAGAGAGGCTACAGTCCATGGGGAATACATGGTGGTAAGAGCAGGAAGCTGGCTGTTCATATTCCCGCCCACCAACAGGAAACAGAGAAAAAACAGGAAACACAACTGGGCTGTAAAACCCCAAGTCCCTCCCTCTGTGACATACTTCCTCCAGCAAGATTCCACCTGCTAAAGGTTCCTCAACACCTTCACCAACTGGGACCAAATGTTAAGCCCATTATTGGGGGGACACTTCTCATTTGAAAATTATAGAATTCTGTTCAAAGGGATTTGAACAATTTCTTAACCAGCACTGACAACAGAGAGCACTGGCAGCTCTTTAGTGTGAATCTGTAGATGCTACAAGCAATTGACAAGCAACATGAACTAATGAAGATGTATAGATGCTGAATAACTATTAACTTTAATTAATCAGCGTCCTGGCGGGGAGTTCTAAGAGGGATGAGGGAAGCAAGGTGTCAGGAAGCAATGGAAGGTGAGCAGTGTCAGGGAAGGGAACATTGTTCCTGTTAGTGATGTTATCCTTACAGTTAAAGTTTACCCATCCTCCTGCTCCCCCAACAGCACCCTAACCCAAGAGCCATCGGCCCTGCTTTGCCACCAGGATCTTCCCAGACGGCTCTTATTTTTCTGTATCAGCAGGCTCAAGTGCACACCCCACCCGTTTCCCCCGAGGTTCTTCTTGCTGAAGGATCCAAGAAGAAGGCAGCATTAACAGGACTCCTGGGATATATGCCTGTGGGACTGATGTCTGCACAGTGTTGCCTCCTCCCATAGAGTGTGAGGTGGACTGAGAGTCCAGTTTCTAATGAACAGAGAACTGGTGGAGAGTCACCCCAGGGACCACATGCCAGGGCTTCTTTCTGGCTCTCTGGCTCTCTGGCTCTCCCCACATGATCTTAATAAACTAGCTGCCTGTCTAGACTTGCTTTTCAGAGATCACAAGTTGGAAACTGAATGAGATGTCTGACTAGCTGCTCCAAAAGATCTCCATCCCGTGAGCTTGCAGTCAGAGCTTTCTGAGCACAAGGTTTTAGGTCAGACTGTAGCCCCAGCCAGCATTTTGATTAAAGCCCCAGAGAGGATCCGTCCAAGAGTTCAGTCATGCTTCAAATCCTGATCCTTAAATGTTAGATTTCAAAACAAGTTTGTATTTATTTTATTTTTTATTTTGTATTTATGTGTATGGATGTTTTGCTTACATGTATATCTATGTGCTGTATGTGTACCTGGGGCCCACAGAAACCCAAAGAGGGTGTCATAGTCCTTGAAGCTGTAGTTCATAGATGGTTGTGAGTCACAATGTAGGTGCTAGGAATCAAACACAGGACCTCTCTGAAAGCAACCAGATAGCATAAACACTGAGCCACCTCTCCAGCCCCAAAGTCTATGTTTTAAAGTGACCCTATTTTGGAGTTAACTTATAATTCAATAACTAGCATGACATTTTAAGTTTTGAGATTCTCCTTAGGTCTTCTCTTTTCCACTATACTTCCCCAATAGTACAGCCTACAGCAAGCCCTTCTCATATGCATTGCCTCATATATATATATATATATATATATATATATATATATATATATATATATTTCTTTAATAGAAGTTTAATCTATAACTTGTTCTGAGTATATTTCCATTCTACTATTTATTGTAATACCTATACCTAGCAGATACTGGCATTGGCTAAATATTAATTTTATCAGTAAATGGACAGATGGGTGGTTGGCTGGATGGGTGGATAAGCAGTTGAAAGGAAGAAGTTAGTGAAGACATGGGTAAAGGATGAATTGGTGAGTGGGTAGGTGCATGGACCAGTAGATGGATAGATGGGAGGCTGGATAGGTAAGAGAATAGATAGATGGATATGTGGATGGATAAACTGGTACGTCAATAGAGAGTGAATAGGATGTACAGGTGGATGGATGGGATACTGTACAGATAAATGGATGGGTGGATGAAAGGCTAGATAAATGGCTGGGTAGAAGGATGAATGGGTCCGTAGATGTATAGATGTATGGATGGATGAATGGGTGGGTGGCTTATAAGATTGTGAAGGTAGAAGTTTAATCAGAATAGTTGTTCAGATGAATATTTTGAAGAATTATGTGTACCATTTTGTATCACAAGAACATTCCAGATAGAAGGCATAGTCCAAGAGGGGAGGTGCGGTGCCTGGCTGCTCCAGAAGGCTGTAGCTGGGAGAGATACAGTGAGGAGCAGGTAAGCCTGGGTACTGTCAGAGATTCCTGCTCCTGAAGGCTGATATGTTTTTTTAACTTGGTGATTTTTCTGATGGACCACAGCAAGCAAGTATGTGGAATCTGAAAGCTGGTGTACTTAGTCCAGGCTCTGTGCTGATACCTCCACCAAGCCCCCGGAGACATCAGACTCCAGAACACTTGTCTTGTCTGATTCATGTCACAGTTCTATGGGATGCTTAAAAGTTACAAGAGCCTGGCCAATAAAAGCCAGCCATTCCACTTCCATTGAGTTTTACCCTGAATGACATGTAGAGACCCTATGTTGCCTGTCCAGCCTCAAAAAGCCTAATATATTATCACCAGTATTGTACTATTAGCACAAAACACTTGCATATTATTAGCATAGAATCTATCGGTGTAATTTTGAGGTTAAGCACGGCACATCAGTTACACAAGGAACCTACAATATTGAGGAAAGAGAGACGGAAACAGCCAAGCGGAGCAACACTTATCCATGCTGAGAATGTAGAGAAGGCAGCTCGGTTTGTACCAAGGTCACCAAGATACCCCAGGAATGGACTTCTGGTGATGAGAAGAGAGAGAAAGGGCTCAGGTGAGCTGCATGGCCACAGTTTCTTTCAAAACAACAATATCAACAACAACAACAACAACAATACACCTTTCATGGCTGCTATCATTGCTAAGTTCTTCCAATTATTTGAAAATTGACCTGACACACAAATTACATACGTTAAGAAAATTTAACAGGGTCCTGGGATGCCACTAACATGGAAAACCTGATAGACACTCTATTGCCAAATTCGCAACAGCTAGGACTTTGTTTTTCACATAGCATGGTTTTTGTATTGACTTTTAAATTTTATTATCATTTATATTCCTTCTTTAAAATGAACGGGGTAGAAGACCCTTCAGTGGGAGGTAACTATGTCTTACTGCCACAGAGCTCGAGTCTGGGAAACTTCCGTCCCTAGTGACTTAGCTTTTCACTTGTCAAGGTGTCTTGTGGAGGTTAATGCTGCCAATTAGATACAATCTAGGATCACCTAAGAAATAATGCTCCTGCTGCATGGTCTCATGCTCCTGCTGCATGTCCCCATGTTCCTGCTGCATAGTCCCCATGTTCCTGCTGCATAGTCCCCATGCTCCTGCTGCATGTCCCCATGCTCCTGCTGCATGTCCCCATGCTCCTGCTGCATGTCCCCATGCTCCTGCTGCATAACCCCATGCTCCTGCGGCATGTCCCCATGTTCCTGCTGCATGGTCTCATGCTCCTGCTGCATGTCCCCATGCTCCTGCTGCATGGCTTCACGTTCCTCCTGCATGTCCCCATGCTCCTGCTGCATGGTCTCATGCTCCTGCTTCCTGCCTCCCCTGCCATCATGTGCTGTATCACAGAACCATGAACCAAGACCTTCGTTCTGTTGCCTTTGTCAGGTGTTTTTTCACAGCAGTGAGAAAAGTTACTAACCCATGTTTTATGCCATTGTTCTGCTGACCAGACCAACGGCACAGGCTTTGGTTTTAGAACAAAGCAAAGGAATGGATATGGGGTCAGGGTGCAAGTGGGGAGGGACCTTCAGAAAACAAAATCAACCATTACCATTTCTGTAGATTAGATGCAGACTCACATAATGAGCCTCTCCTATTTCCCAGAACACTGAACTTGGTGAAAGAGAGAGAAAAATAACACCACATGTTCACCTCCAGGGTCTCAAATTACCCAGAGAAAGATTGTTTTATCCAAGCAAAGAGAGCAAACACTGCAGCTGAAGTGAACTGGGCGTTTAGGCAATGGACAGCCACTGCCAAGGCAAAGTCTGTGCAGAGCAGCAGGAGGCTAGGCCAGCCACCTTCACCCAACAGAGCGAGGTTTGTGCTACTGGCTGGCACACACCTGCTCCGTGGATCCTGCCGAGACCCAGGGAGGCTGCAGCCTGGCCTTCTTCCCCAGTCCTTCGTCCAGCAGCATGGACACTCTAACCTGTACACCATCCTTCTTGATGGGAGACACTAGTGGCCAAAGGGCAAGCGGGATGCAGAGGAAGTTGAGGACATGGGCTCTTCTCTGCGAGGCCTCGGTGCCCAGGGGTCACTGCTATGGCCTTGGAAAGGTTCTACCTGGCACCAAGCCCAGCTTCTCCTCTATAGTCTTGGAAGAAGCCTGGGAATTTTTGGAAGGCATTTCTGCACTCCTGTGGTGTTGCACATGGCAGTATAAACGCCGTTCTGAAAGAGTCTATTGGGGTAATTAATCATTTCAACCCTGATAGTTTCTGCTGGATGGGTTGATACTTCTGCCCTGAGAGGAATGTCTAAACACTTAGCCAAATCATCATCTTTGTAAAAAAAAAAAAAAACAATTCAACAAGGCCTGTTTCTTCAGAAGTCATTTTTGATCTGAATGCCCCAATGGCTGGCCCTCAAGGAATGATTTAAGTGTTTTTCTATAAAACAAGGCAGGTATTCTCCAGCGCAGCTGCTCTCAGGGACACACAGAGCTTTCTGTGAAGTATGTCTCAATACTTACAGAGATTTTAAAAGAAAATATTTGGGCTGTGGTTTATGAATCAAACAGTCTTAAGTATGTAAATAAGGAATGGCTGGCTCTCCTTCCAGAATAGCTCACAGGACTATGCAGCCTGGGCCACCTTCTGACAGCAAGGATGGGCTGTCAGCAAGGTGCCAGCAGGTTTGTTTCCCAACATGGGGCAGACGCACACAGATTGTGCACAAGGTACCGAAACCGATGGCTCATAGCTAAGTTGGGTGCTCTAGTGAGAACGTGCCCCTTGGTAGGCACAGTCAGTCCGTTAACTCTCCTCAGACATCTTCCTTAGAGCTTTTGTTTGGCTAAGGCAACTTGTATTCGGATAGTGAGATTCATCTTCTTGTATGTTTCTCACTGAATGTGCTACACTCTGGAGCAGGGTACAGGAGCCAGTAGAGGCAGAGCAGGGTCAGGGCAAGGTCAGGACAGAATCAGAGTAGGGACTCGTTAGCATCACTTTTGCCCTTTGTCAGGGGCCATGGTGGGTACAAACAGGTCAAGGTTCTGCTGTCCTTCCATGGTCCTAAGAGGGGATGGGGGGACAATGGACTGTTGAGAGCTGGTCTCAGATCCTGGGAGATCTGCAGTGAGGCTCCAGCCATGCAAATATCATCTGAGGCAGGATTCTAAGGCTGACTCATGAGACAAGGAGCTCAGAAAAACCAAGAGGCCATGCCAGGCACAGTGAGAGAATGTCCCATGCCTGCAGGGACAGAAGTGTCAGGATCAGCTCTGTTTCATAAGCCCTTGTCCTCGAGGGTAAAATCAGGTCTGCTGTTATGGAGAACTAAACCATTGAACCACCAGCGTGGAGAGGTTGAAAGGTGGGAATCTTCCCGGACCGTGACAAATTGAGGTAATTACTCAAAGTACTTTCTCTGACTTGATCCATGGTGGGAAGTGTTTTGGAATATATAATAGACCAAATGGCTCAATTTTCCACCTCAGCTTCATTTGTAGATAATTTTTAAGATAGGTTTTCAGTTTATATAAACTTCGCCTTGGAGAGGAGACAAAATGAAGTGTGTTTATGAACTGGCTGATTCCTGGTGGATTTGAGACTTTATTACCTCAGAGGGAAAAAAAAAATCCTGCCATCCTTCTTTGTCCTGATTTTTAAAAGAAGAAACAGCATTTACTCTTAAAAAAAAAAAAAAAAAAGACTTAAGTGTGTATGTGCATTCGTTTTAGGCACACATAAATGCATTCAGTTACCCAAAATAGCCAGAGGAGGGTGTCTGATGCTCTGGAACTTAATTTGCCAATGGTTGTGAGCTGCCTGATGCAGTGCTAGGAATGGAACTTGGCTCCTCTGCAAGGGCAGCTGCGTGCTTTTAGCTGCAGCACCCTCTCTCCAGCCTCCAATATGCATATTTATCTGCATACAAGGGCTACTAAATTATTAAATTGTGTAAATCAAAACCCAGAAAAGTGTCTTTCCTTCTACTAGTAGCACGAGTCACTGAAGCCCACCCCTGCGTGCCATGTGCCTTTGAGAAGCCCCAACTCGCCTCTGCTGAGTGAACTCTGTAACAATCCAGAGTAGGTGACGGTCACTCAGCACTGTGAGCAATCAGGCGTAGATAGATTCTGGCACCCACTTCCCCTACAAGGCTAGGTTCACAGCCACAGGTCATGAAGCCCTGGTGTGGATCTCTCGTGGCCCTAGGGACAACTGTGGCTTGTGGTGTGAAGATAATGGGAAAGTTTTGTTTCCCAGAGCAGCTTCGTTGTGCCTCTCGTACTCAGCCTAGTTTTTCATGTTTTTGGAATTCACACACTCTTCTTCTCCCTTATTTAGACAATCTTTGGTATTATCTACCGATTTCCACTTCCTCCATTTTCTCTACCTTTTCACTCTAAAACTAACTTGGTTGACTCTTAGAACATGCAAATTGTTGTTATATTTGATCAAAGTTTCTTCAACTTTTGTGATATTCTTCTGTTTTTATGAACCATTCTGAGAAAGTTAAGTTATTCACTTGAACTTCCTATGTCTCCCATCTGCCTCTCTTTCCCTCTCTCCTTCTGCATCTCTCTCTCTCTCTCTCTCTCTCTCTCTCTCTCTTTCCCTCTCTCCTTCTGCATATCTCTCTCTCTCTCTCTCTCTCTCTGTGTGTATGTGTATGTGTATGTGTATGTGTATGTGTATGTGTGTGTCTGTGTGTGCTAGGAGAGAAGAAGCAGAGAGGCACACACTGACATACAATGCATCCATTCATAAATTCTGTTCTGGTTTCAGCTTTTAGGATTCCCAGTCTTGATTACTGTGGTTTCTCCCTTTTCATATTGGATGGATATCATTTTATCTCTTTGAAAACTTCTCCTTTTAATTGTGATTTTCCAGGTCACTTTTATGGGATGGTTTTGGCATCTCTGTTTTCTGTACTTTCCACTTATGTGTTAATGGCTGTATTTTCTTGGGGTTTATCTCAGGAAAGCAGAACTCTCAGGTCCCATTTTCAGACTGGTCACCAAGCAATTGGTTAGAAAGAAGTCACTGTAAGAGGCTACAGCTAAGCTGGGGTCTGAATTGGCTTTTGTGAGTGTCTGTGTACGAGTGTATATGTAAATGAGCATGTTTTGTGTCTCTGTGTGTGTCTCTGTGTGTTTCTGTATGTGAGCATGTTTTGTATGTGTGGCTATGTGTGAGTGTGGGTGAATGTGTGTCTCTGTGTGTGAACGTGTGTTTGTGTGTGTGTGTGTGTGTGAGTGTATGTGTGAATTGTGTCTCTGTGTGTAAGTGTATGTGTGTGTCTCTCTGTGTGAGTGAGTGTGTGTGTGTGTGTGTGTGTGTGTGAGTATATGAATGTATGTGTGAATGTGTGTCTGTCGTGAGTATATCAGTATGTGCGTGTGTATATGAGTGAGTGAATGGGTGTGTGATGTGTGGAGGGTCTATATGTCTGTGCACACATAGTGGAGAATCAGAGAAGAGTGCTGGGCAACTTCTCTACCTTGTGCATCTTATTCCCTCAAGGAGGGCCTCTCACTAACCCCAGAATGAGGATGGCAATCAGAGAGCCCCAGCAGTCGTTGTCATTGGTTCTGGGAGTTACAGGTACACATGACCATACCTGGCTTTGGTCTGGGTGCTGAGGAGTCATAATCAGGCCCCTATGTGTGTTCAGGTGAGCTTACCAGGGAGTCATTCCTCCAGCCCCGAGGCTGGGCTTTTCTGAAGCATCTGAGTTTTTCAGAGAAGCGTTCTTTCACGGAGTTCTGCTGGAACGCAGGCAGAGTCTGCCCTCAGTAAGGATGGGCGCTGGTCCTTGCTTGCAGCTGTGATCCATTGCTGCTACCCAGAGTTCCCAGTGCAACCTCTCTCATACTGTCCTTTCAAGGAGGGATCACGTGGGCAGCACCATGGTCTTTCTCTAGGGTCTATTTCTATCAGTAGCTTCAGACCACCCTGAAGGGCTGAAGATACGGTGACATTCAGGATTTGGAAGCTAGAAGGCCATCCCAGTGGGACAGAACCAGGAGAAATACCCTCAAGACCCATTCAGATCCACATCCTTGTTCTTCTAGAAAGATCTAAGACATTGGGCTTGTTTGGTAGGAGGGAAAGGAGATAATGTGACTCAGCTGAGGTCAGAGTCTGCACTTGCACAGGGGCAGCAGTGTTACCCTTTGAGAGCCTCACGTTCAGAAATCATGGTGCTGTGTGTGTGGGCACCATGCCACTCACTGAACAGGGAGTCTTGGACCCCTAATTCAGGTCCTGACCACTTGGCTGTGGTCTAGTCACGCAGAAGAAATGCTGGGGCCATGACACTTGGTCACAGGAAGAAGTGTGGGAGAAATTCCTGGTGGGAATTTCTGTCATCAGTTCCCCAGGGGGCAGTGCTCATCACCAAGGGCAAGCCACAGTGTTCAAAGAAAGTTCCTATTGAACTTCTTAGTGAGAATGGTGAAACGTGCCCCCACGTAGTCAGGGACAAGAGTCGGAGGTGTGAAGAAATACAACGTTGGTAAGTAACGAGATTTTCCTCATAGAGTAATGATGAGCAACGTCAGGCTCTGTTAGCCGGCCCCTGAGGAGCGAATCCACACCACCCATCAGCTTGCACGGTGACAATGCTTCCGTACGCCATAGGCTGATACACAAACACCTCAACAAAGTGCAGTATTGTACTGCCAGCCCCCATCTGTGTAAGACCACGTCCAGGCTCTGCTGGGCCAGACAGAGGTTGCTTCTGTGCAGCTGCCCGGTGAGGTTGCCAGCTTCCTACACAAGAGAAGGTACTGTGGTCAGGGCGTAGCTGACTGGGGTTATTTCTGCTTCTTGTGATGTCCAGCTCTGCCGGCCTGGCTAAAACCATAAACATTCAATTTCAGAAGCCTCCTTCAAAACCGAGAATTGAATATGCTCGGTTCCAGAACCTTCCACGAAACTCTTAAAGGTGCCTCCTTCCTCACCCTGCTCCTCACCCTGACGGGACACTTCTCCATTCAGAGATGTCGCATGACTTGATCTCTGTCAGGGTAGCCTAGCAGCCTTCTAGGTGCTCTTGATTGACTGATGAAATAAAGACGCCCCCCAGTAGGGCTGCGCAGTGCTGACCCCCGAGGCTGCCAGAGGCACTGAACAGATTCCTTTGTAAACAGGTTGGCCTAGGTGTGACCTCAGAGTAGCTCAGCTGCCACCCATTTATCCTCTATGATGGACATAGTCCACGTGGACAGGGAAGACTGTCCTTTGGAACCCTGGAATTCTGGGAGGAGTTTTGTTAGAGAAAGGTCTGACAGAAACTGGGTTTTCATGCTGTAGTTAGAGAAACTGCCCCATGGGGAAGGAGATGGTGTGTTTGTAGGAGAGTCTCCATGTGCGGACACTTGGCACATGGGGGCGCTTTGTCTGTGCACCCACCTTGCAATCCTCTCAGTGGAGGTGGTGGCGGCCTACGGAAGCACTGGTGCTTGGAAGCCCGGGAGGCATCGTCCTCAGATATCACGGTTACTTTTTCTCTTTCCTAATGAGTAGACACCCTCGAGCCTGGTGCCTATGCTGGGTGCTTAGGAATCACAGTGACTGCGCTGTATCCCAAGACTCCATCTCTCCTTTACTTGTCAGTAAGCGTTCCTGCTTGGACCCCCACATTCCCTGTTCTCTCATCCCCAATCTACCCCTCCTCCTTCAGTGTGGAAATTGTGCCTTCAAAGGAAGGATGAACCCCAAACAAAACAATCACTTCTGAACATTAGCGGCTGGCCAAATACCAGAAGGGTACCTACGATGCACATCTGTCTCCACTCCGCACCTTTGCAGCACATTCCTAACACTATTGTGCGGCAGTGTTGAGTTAGAGGCATCCATATCCAGGTGTATGATGGCCATCCCTTCTGGGACCACTGAGGGGGTCTTTCGGAACTGTATGAATACTTCTCAGACTCTGCCCATCATGGTGATGCTGTCCCGGCTTGGGCCTTATCATGAGTACTTAGTGAGCTCACTCAGCCTGGTCCAGCTGCTGACTGCCAGACTCTAGGACGCATCCCTCTTGTGTTCTTGCTGGAATGATTGCTGGTAACACATGCACTTGGCAGCCAGAAAAGAAAAAGATTTTACACACACACACACACACACACACACAAATATAAATATGTTTTATAAGAGACAGGGTTTTTCTGTGTATCCCTGGCTGTCCCGGAACTTGCTCTATAGACCATGCTGACCTTGAACTTAGAGAGATCCACCTGTCTCTGCCTCCTGATTGCTGGGATTAGAGGTGTGCCTGGCAAGAATTGTAATTCTTAGTTGCAAATCTCTCTGGGGAACCCCTTGCAATTGCCCGTGTCCCATTGTCTCCAAAGTTAAATTCACATTCAAGAGGCATCTCCATCACACAGCGGTTTTTTTGGTACCCTTGACCCAGTTTCTCTCTCTTTGCTTAGGAACCCATTTCGATATACTTGCTCACATTCCTGAATATTCCCTGAGCATTTGAAACTGAGCACCTACTGTGCTCAGCCAGATGTGTGCTCCTGCCCTCAGGGAACTTTAAGTCCCAGGGCCAAAGCAGGTCTGTGTATATTCTTATTTTTCCCTATAGTATTTTTACTGCCGAGTACAGTGTGGATTTTATGTGGACAATCTCTCTCAGGTCCTTTATGTTCTCTGGCTGTATCCACCCCCATCAACTACTTGGATCCTTCACCTCCCTTTCTCCTCGGCTACTGTCCCCATCCCTGAATCTCCCTCCTGGTTTCTCATCCTATACTATGATGATGCATCCAACTTTAATTTGTGCTCTCCCTAAATTCCCAGATGGCATGGTGGCCATGATAATGATTCTGGGGCTCGCTCCATTTTGGAGCACAAATAACCAGAAAAATGAGCAGTTTTCCAGATAGAACCGCTTTTCATATGCTTTATATAAAAGAATGATTATATTTCACTTGGGAAAGCCAGAAGAGGATTATTGAAGAAATTATGCTAAGGCAAAGCTGGCTATCTGTGCACAAATAGAATTAAATATTTATTTAATACCATTTTTCAAAATTAATTCCAGACCAGTATGAAAAGGAATAATTTTTAAAGAACTGGACACATATGTTGGAGAATAATAACCTGAAAATCAAAGAACGTCCTTAGATTTAACTCAAGAAATAATAAGATAGATATTAATTTTATTTTATAAATAGGAAGTTAAATGTTAAACATCATAAGGCAAATTAAATTGCAAATAACACCCGGAAATAATTTTCAACAATATATAACATAGCCAATAAAGTATAAAAAGCGTTAAATTGACTAATGGTATAAATAAAGTATTCATAGAAAATGACATAAATAAAGGAAATCAGATGGCTAAAATAAATGACAAAATATTCAGGCTAACTTTATGTGCGCCAACTTAACACGCCAGCTACCTACAACATTGTAGTTCTACAACAAGTAATTCTACGGCATTGGCTTCTTCACAGCTGTTGTGCAGAGCAGGAGATGAACACTTCTCTATGTCCCTTATGGAAGTCCTAGTTGATGTGCGTGTGTGTGCGTGCACATGTGTGTGTGCGTGTGTGTGTGCACGTGTGTGTGTGTGTGTGTGTGTGTGTGTGTGTGTGTAGAAAGTAATTGGTGAGAGTGTGTTCCAGTCTCCAATTTTATTTAAAATAGTAGCATTCTTTTACTTTATACTGTTCCTTTTGAAAACTGCTTAAGTCAAATAGTGAAGAAGGAAAGACCATGTTTAGATGCACAAAGCTGTGTACTGCAGCGTTATTAGAAAAGACAAGGAAGCCTGACTTTTGGAACATCTGAAATGTATTACACTACAGACATAGTATTGACAGCATCATGGTATACAACTTGTGATACAAAAATGCATCACAAAGCTATAGTCTCCCAAGGAGCACTGCATAAAGTTAGACACCCAGGCCCAGGGAAGGCAATACAAAGCCCAGGAGCAAACCAGGCCTGGAGGTTCTCTTTGCTTGGGCTCTTGCAGAACAGAACCTTCCTGGCAACAGATTCCTCAGCCCCACCCTCACAGTTTGCCGGGTTTGCCTGTGATGTGTCCCCACAGTTATGTATGCCTTGTTCCTGTTGTTCGTTTGCTTATGACTTCTGCACACATTTCTGTAGATTGTCCACCCTCTAAAGCTTTTGGACACTGAGTTCTGTCAGTGTGTGCACATCTGTGCACGTGTATGTGCGTGTACGTGCATGTGTGCGTGCGTGCACAAGTGCGCTAAAGCTTCTAATTTTTCCTTACAAGCCTCACTGGCATCTCTTGATTATCTGTAAGGCTGCTGATCATTAAATAAAGGGCAGAGCTGTCCCCTCCAGCTCCTGCCACCCTTTGTCCTTGATCCCTGGGCAGGTCAGGGTCTGCAGACAGGTAGCCCTCAAATGTGCAGGACATGGTGAGCTGTTGTTGTTCCCTTGGTCTAGGACTCTCTCCAGGCTAAGCTCTCAGAGTTCTGGTTGCAGCTGAGCCTTACTGTTTTGGTAATACTTAGTTAGATTCTGAACTCACCTTGCCCCACCTCCCCAGCATAAGCATTAGATCAAACTGCACCGCTGACACTCTTAAAGTGTCTGGGATTGGCCAGTCTGTAAGAAACACTGGCACCGTTCTGGAGACATTGTTTGGGGGTCAGGTTTCTTCAGAACTGGCAACACTTCGGAGTTGACTACTGGGAATGATCTGGCGGTACAGGACAGCTAGAGCTCCAAGTTCGTGCCCTTTACACAACATTCTAACCATGTTCCAGAAGATTCTCTTGAATAGACCTTCCCATCTTGTTCTGATGTTTTGTTCAGTTGCCTAGATTCTGAGCTAGCTTGTTCCCTTTGATTGGGGTAGCACTTCCAGTGCGCTGTAGAAAGCGAGCCAGCAGGGGACCCTCTGTCCACCACCTTCTGGAATACAGTCAGTATTCATGGTTCTCTGTGGTGACTGATCTAGAGGTGGCTGTTACACAATGACAAGGGTCCCCTTAGCTCCTCCTCCATCTAGGAAGAATGGGAGATCAGGTTCACTTGGATCTTACGTTTATATTACATTGCATCCCCAAAGAAATGTATTTCTTGGACATAAAATGTCAGGCAGGGCTGCAAATGAAGTCATCCAAATGGGTTCTAATGCATACAGGTATTTTCTCTCCTCTGGCTGAGTTAAAAGAAACATATAAAACAGAGCCATTTTGCATAGCTGGTTATGACGTTGCTGGCGAAGCTTTCCTTGCATTGACTGCAGAACTCAGGGTGGAAGTGTCACGGGTAGCCCCAGAATTCTGTGGAACTGCATATCACCGGTGCTTGAGGCTTCCACTCTGAAGTCATGGGACTTATTAACAAACAGAGCAGTTAAAACAAAAAGGAACCCACGCCATTGGTTTATACCTAGGAAAAAGTAGGAAAACTCTATTTCATACCCCCAAGTAAAATCCTACTGCAGACTTTTGCGGTTCTGATTTTGCACTATTCATTTTCCCAACTAGAATTTTTGTCATTTTTGTGAAATAGAAAACATATGAGAAAAATTAGATGGTCTGATTCATCAATTGGAATAAACCATGAAGTCAAATGTTCTTCATCCAGGCTAGCTGTGTGTAAGTCAGAGAAGCAGCAGGGCTATCTATGCCTCTACTATGAACAGATCTCATGAACAAGTTGGACTTGTTAAAGCTTGCGTATCAACACTCTACATAGAGCTGGGGATTTTCTCATTGCAAACCAAACACTGGATTTCTGCCCTGCTCTTCTTGTAATGTTGGAATGTAATAGATCGAGGGGTCCTAAGTCACTAAATCCAAATCCATAGGTTTCCTTGCTTGGCTAAATACTCTCTTGTCCTCTGTCACTCTTCTGGTTTAGATACTGTATGGAATTTTGGCAGCATCGTGGCTGCTCCTCTATGCATCTGACTGGACTAGCATTGAAGGGTCAATTGTTATCTGCTCCCTCTTTTTGTATCATCTCCCTCAGCTACATTGGGAATACTTTAAACAAAAGAAGCATGGCATCCTTTGAGGGCGGTATTCTTCTGGCTGGCTCCCTGCATTATAGGCAGGTTAACAGTGTCTGTCAAGTGATTAAGTAAAACCCATGCAACTTTCTAAGCCTTTGTTTTATTGTCATCTTAAAAAGATAAGTTCTCCCGAGGTCTCTGGAGGAAGGAAGAAGAAAACAAGGGGCATCAAAGCACAAAACGCGTGTCCTCGGCTGAGCCTAACTCAGTAGGGTTACTTCGTTCATTTGGCAGAACCTGGCGCCTTACTCAGTGATTCAGAGACTTTCTATCCTACACTTACACAAACTCAACTCTAAGTAGTGTGTATGTGTATGTGTGTGTGTGTGTGTGTGTGTGCGCGCATGCACGCACGCACACACGCATGTACATGCTTCTCTCTGTGTGTCTATGCGTCTCATGCCTGTCTGTCTGTCTGTCTGTATGTATGCATGCATGCATGTACGTGCTTCTGTGTATGTATATCTCTCTGTGCATATGTCTGTGTGTCTCTGTACATGCTTGTGTGTGTGTGTGTCTATATATTTCTCTGTGTATATGTGTTCATATGTGTATGTGCTTCTGTATGTGTATATGCCTGTACGTGCTTCTCTATGTGCGTGTCTCTGTGTATGTTTGTGTGCCTCTGTATATGCATATGTGTATGTCTCTGTATGTATTTTCTAGGTCTGTATGTGTGCCTGTGTGTGTGTCTCTGCGTGTGCTTCTGTGTTTATATCTGTTTGTGCTTCTCTATGCCTGTGTCTCCCTGTGAGTATGTCTGTGTGTCTCTGTATATGCGTGTGTTAGTACTTGTGTGTATGTGTTTGTACGTATGCATGTTCATGCGTGTGCATATTCGCGTGCATGTGTGTGTGTGTGTGTGTGTTTAAATGCTACAGCTGAACCATGGCTTTCCCATCTAACCTAAGCAATAACTCTTGCCATCCGTCATTTAGTTCCATGAACTGCTCAGCCTTTAATGCCTGCAGCTCATTCTCTTCTGCTTTGTTTTAGGTTTCATTATTACTGTGTAAAGAAAACTGCATCTTCCACCCCCTTCTTCTGGTTTAGTCGTTAGTGTGTGAAGCACAAAGCATGCCCTAAAACCTTCCTTAAATTAACAGTAATAAACCGAGAGACAAAGACCACGAGGGCATTGCAGGGGGATTAGCTTAATGCTGACAAGATGGACATTTCTAGATGGAGCATATTTTAAACCTTTCCTTTTATTTTGTAATAAAAAACATAATTCAATTTGTTGTCTTCTTGGCATGTACAAAATATTAGGTGAAAGTACAACCGCGTCACACAAGTATCTCAGGATTTATGAATATGGTAAATAGAACAGCTTTACAGCTTAGTCGTCCCCAAGTCATCCTCTTTCCCTGAGTCAGTTGCCTGAGGAGCTTGTGAGCTCGCATGACTAGACAACACTGACTGCCTAACTGAAGCGTCTCAATCAGCTCCAGCTGTGGGATGACGACATTTTTTTGAGTAGGAAGGGCCTTGATCTTGACTTTGTTCCATTCCTATGGCTAAGTTTATACTTAGAGTAGCAATGACCACTTTGCTTAAAAGCCTACTAGATGCCCCACTTAGTGTCTTCACAGATTATTTCTTAACCTAACTCCAAAAGATGTCCCTTTAAAAAAAAAAAAAAAGGCATTAGATACATTAACGTTTGATCAGGAAACATGGAAATATAGGCTTGATGCTTTGAATTCCTCTCCCTGGCCTGTGCCCCCGCCCCCCTCAGTTCCTAGCCTACACACCCCTCACTCAGGGGCCACTGACTGAACAGAATGTACTGTACTATGCCTTTCTCTGAGACAACTGTAAGCATTTGCTTCCTACTTTAAGCCACTGGCTATCTCATACTGCACATACAAAATGAACAAGCAATAATTCACAGGAGGAGAGAATACGATGGCAGAGCAGTCACCCAGAAAAAGAATTTAAGTGATCCTTTAATGGGAGAAGAAATACATGTGGAAGATAAAGACAAGAAGTCACAGCTGACATCGATATTTACCAGGAGAATGGGCCAAGTCACATGAAGCTACACAATGACCAATTGACACAGCCACATGGCCACAGACTGGGGGCTATAACAAACACTTGGAAATGCTGTCACAAATACGAAGAATGTTTGAGAAATTCTCTTGGCAGCCTCTTACTGTAGAAAATGCACATGGCCCTGACTTATGAGTGTGTAAACATGACCCTCATTCAATAGAAGCTGGGCTTCATGCTCTAATGTGTGTCACTTCTGGCTGGAGCTTCATTAGCTCCAGGCGGCCTAGAGAGCCGCAGCTCTGGTAAGCTGCATGGTCTCCAGGGTATAAGGCCAATCTGTCCTGCACTGTGTTGCCAGCAGGCTTTAAATACAGGTATTCATTGAATCCCTTAAGGCACTGGCCAGTTCACTATAAAGAAGGTTTTGTGTTAGATGGCTCGGAACACATCTGTTCTGAGTCTGTAGAAGGTAGACTGGGGAAGCGAAAGAATGATCTGGCAGATTGTCGTTCTAGATCTGTTTGCATTAGAAACTAAAGCAGTGTCCATACTAAGTTGTGCGCAAATGGGTCTAAACTGGAACCTAGGGGAGACCCTCTATAGCCAGGTGACCATCCTTCAGGGCATGTACATCACATGGTACAACCTTCCATCAAAGCACACAGGTATGAATGTGTGAGCAGGCCAGATAAATGTCTCAATCAAAGGAGTAGAGCAGTTCCTGCAGGGTGCACAATGAGACAGTATGCTGCAGGCGGCTGAATTCTGCTTGACCTGGGAATGGATGGGGAAGGAATATGAGAAGCTTTCTAAATCTATTTATGGGCTGGAGATCCAACCAGGGACCTCACATGGCCCATGCTACACTCGTAACCCTGAAATATTTATTTCTGAGGCAATGAAATTTTACTCTGTCTTGACAGGAGTCCTTACATCTCAGCATTTGCTTTCAGGATCCATAAAAAAAAAAAAAAAAAAAAAAAAAAAAGGGTGACTTTAAGTGAGTTGGTGTATCGTGTGCACATCCTGCCTGACAGTGTTGGCTGCTCATGGAAGAGGAGGAGGAGGGTGGGTGACAGTAGCCCGTGTCACTGTGTGGACCCAGGGAGCTGGGCACTCGGGATCTAGGAATCTTCATCATTTGGGACAGCTGCCATTCCCTTTCTGTCTTGTGAGACCTTTTGCCATGCAACCAAAGGAAGTCCCTACAGGCCTGACTAGGACAGTCCCCACGCGATCATGAGAGAACATTTACTATGATCAGTTCCTCATACATGTACACGGGCTGAACCCAGATGCTGCCCTCTGGGCACATGATCTCCCCTTTCTTGGGGCCACAGAGTGGCAATGAGAGACATTTTAAAAGTCTTCGTGTAAATGGAGATGCGCAAAACTCTGCAGTGTGCAAGTTGGGGAAGATTTTTTTAAAAAATAAATTGTTTTAGACATTGTTACAGACAGTGTTGAAACTTCAAATAAATTAAGGATGATCTAGATTTAATTGTATAGCATTCTAACCGTGTCTCTAGGCACCAGCCCTCTAATTTAATATGAATTTTTATTTGCAGAGTATTTTAAAAGGCTAGTAAACCCTCAACGTTTGCCCTGATGTAATTCTTCTGGTTTCCACTCTAAGATGTCTGAGACTTTCTCCCTGCTGTGGCCTTCTTTATTCCCTTAATTTAGCCAAAAGATATTCTTTTTCTTTTTTTCTTAAATAGCACTATTTAATCATATTTACTGTGAAAAGGGTGAAAAAGCATGACATAAGCAAATTACCCTTCAGCTGTACATTTTCATGTGTGGCAAAATGGACTTGCCTTGAAATATTTGTTTTATGTTTTCGCAAATTAAACATTGGAGTTAAAAACAAGGATCGAGTTTTGACTAAAGGTCTCCTTCAAAAATCCCTGCTCTTTCAGACCCAACATCTAGACCAAAGCCCTGGATGAGCCGACCCTTTCCACATTTTCTTTCTTTAGGAAACTGTTCATGGGCAGAGCTGTTCTTTCCTTGTAGAAGTAAAACTGAAACTTTGGTACCCTGAAAACTTGGCTCAGGCCCTCACACACCACCAGAGGAGTAGTATAGGGTTGGAGATGCTGGGGGCTTGCATGGTAAACAGAAGTGAGAGCGTGAGACAGTCCTATTTGCTGAGAACTAGACTAAGGTCCTCCAAAGAACAGAACATGCTCTTAACAGTTGAACCATCTCTCCAGCCCCTCTCTGGGGTGTGTGTGTGTGTGTGTGTGTGTGTGTGTGTGTGTGTGTTTAAGCTTAAGGCATTAAAATAACCCATGTGATATATTTTTTATAAAGTCACTTGAGCTGATACTCTGTGGCTGGCCTTGCACTGTGGGTAGCATTTGCTTTGTGTTTTGGGAGTTTCCATCTTCGTCCGATTGAGACACTCTTAACCATCTCATACAACTTTTTCCTTTGGTGCTTTCAATTTCTGCACGTTGAGAACTCTGGGAGCTCATCTGTCTGCTGACTTGGTGTGACTTGGGGTGACTTGGTGTGACTTGCCTCTGTGGGATTCCAGGGAAGAGGTTGATAGCCCTGGAGCAAGTGCTGACTGGGACGGTGCCATCTCGAGTGTGCGGAGATCTTGTCTTTGGTTTCTTGGGTTTCTGTGTCGTGGCAGGTTGACCTTCAGAGGACAGGCATGGGGGTCAGTGCAGGATAAACTCTGTGGCATTGGAGCGTGCTTTAATGCTCGTGTTAATTCAATGACGCACCAAAAAATGCAAAATACTGCTTACCTAGCTCGTATGACAGTTTCTGTGGCTTCTATTCATTTTTCTTTACTTCCCTTACTTGATCATAAATCAATTGGTATTAATTAATTAAGAGCAATTACTTTAAATTGCTCTTCCTCCATCCTTAATTAACATCTAGTAAACAAGCCCAAGGCTTTTGTTAATCACCTTTTGTGAAGGAGATTAACTCTTTGTGAGCACTAGGCTTCTTGTATAATTTGTCAACCTGCATTGACATACCTTGGTTTTTTTTTTTTTTTTTTTTTTTTTGGTTCTGCAAAGGTTGTAACATTGGCCTTAAATTTTTTCTCTAATGTCAGACCCCAGAATTAAAAAGCAAGTTTTTAAAACAAATACATTTTTAAAAACATACATATTTCAATATTCCACAGCTACTTTTCTTTTCTTACATTCATTTCATGGTTCCCTTTTAACTGATTTTTACTGTCTTTTCTGATGTCTCCCCAACTTAACAGAATGTGAGAAATGTAAATAACTAGGGATAAATACATAAACAATGGATTTAGAGAAAAGAATCACTGTGTGTTGACATTTTACACAAGAGTATATATATATGTGTGTGTGTGAGTATTACATACATGTGTGTGCCTGTGCATACACATTGACGTATTTTATACAAGAACATATACATGTGTGTGAGTACTATATACATGCGTGTGCCTGTGTACACATATTGACATATTTTATAAAAGAGCATATGTGTGTGTGTGTGTGTTACATACATATGTGTGGCTGTGTACACATATACATATTAACAAATAGACACTTTTTTGGTGATAGGGTAATTCAATTCAATAACCCTTATGCTATAGTCAAAAAAAGGAACTTAATTTCTCACTCTTGTTTCCAATTTTAGTTTTGATTCTTGAGGTTGGGGCTGTCTTTAAAAGCTTCCCCACATTCAATAGGTTTGAAATTTCCCCAGAGACACAAATGTTGAAGGCTATGGAGACACTTGCTTGCTACCTTCTCTTTCTTTGCTTCCTGGTCATCCATGCAGTGAGCAGCTTTCTTGACTGTGTGCTTTCACTACGGTGTTCTGCTAGGGCCAAAACATTGGAGCCAAGTGAGCATGGGCTGAGCTTCAGAGAATACGCTTTTCCTTTTTAAAAGTCGATCATCTTGGTAATTTGTTACATGGATAGCATACTGTCTTCCCTTTATGAATCTCTATGATTTGGGAGTTGCCAGCAGCTAAGTCAGTTGCCAGGTGTGCAGTAGAGAAGTCTAAGAGATGATAGATCAAGCTGGTATGTGAACTTGCTGACATCTATTCCAGGGTAGCACGGGCATTTTAATTTAATATGTTGTATATGACATGAATAAATATGAAGTCTTTTCACGAATCGTCCTCTGAGCTTTGGTCAGCACTGGGTCCTGATTTCCTACAACAGGGAAACCAGGTGGTCCGACCTTTGATTGGAGTTATTAAATGCCCCAGGTGTGTTTGTGACAGTGTGCACAAGAGAGCTTCATGGGAGTTAGTGGACAGGACAATAAGAACAAGGATGAGGGGCACAGCCATCTATCGGATGGAAGATCTCCCCTCAGTGTGGTCAGCACCATCCAGCGGCCAGGCTCCAATGGACCATTAAGGCAGAGGATGTGGATTCTCAGCAGGATGCCCTCATTCTCCTGTTCTAAGGCCCTGGAGCTCAAGTCTCTGGCCTTTGGCCTTGAAATAGGCCCCCAGGATCACAGGCATTTAATAAGCTCATTGCAAGATAATGTGTGCACTAAACTCACTAAATTTGTACTATAGTTGGACTGATTTTGCTTCTAAAATATCCAAGTTTAAATAGTATATTTCATGGAACTCCAAAAAAATATACAGTTTTAGAGCCTGGATTCAACACATCTCAGTATGTTCCCTTCATGAGGAACCATTAAGGATGTGTTCCATGAGACACTGGCAGTAAGATCTTCATGGCTGGCCTCACATAATTTGTTGTCTAAGAGACCTTAACTAGTGGGAGAGGCTCTTTCTACATGTATAAGTAAGGACTGAATATAAGATCTCAAACTATTATGAAATTACCAACATCAGACACTCAAACGAATTTCAGCTTACAATTAAGACAGGAAAATCATAACAGAACGGACAGCCTTGTGTACCACATGCTATTGAATGGTCAGGCCATATAACTTTGCCTCAAAGACAAAATCAAAGCAACATCCAGGAATAAATACAGAGGGTTCATAAAATGTCTACAGAGAAAACCATGATATCACCAAGGAGCCTACCTCCTGGACTACAATAAAGTTCCAGAAACGGACTCAGAAACTTGGGGGAACATAGTTTTTGTATATTAGTGGAGAAGGAACAGTCCCACAATTGTTGAGACAAATGGCTGACCTCAGGGAACAGTAAAGTGGACTCCGACACATTCTAGCACTATGCACAATAAGTACAAGAATGAGGAGCACAGCCATCTATTGGATGGAGCACGGGGACCCCAATGGAGGAGCTAGAGAAAGTACCCAAGGAGCTGAAGGGGTCTGCAACCCTATAGGTGGACAACAATATGAACTAACCAGTAAACCTCCACCCCCAGAGCTGTGTCTTTAGTTGCAAATGTAGCAGAGGATGGTCTAGTCGGTCATCATTGGGAAGAGAGACCCCTTGGTCTTGCACACTTTATATGTTCCAGTACAGGGGAACGCCAGGGCCAAGAAGTGGGAATAGGTGGGTAGGGGAGCTGGGGGGGGTATAGGGGACTTTTGGGATAGCATTTGAAATGCAAATGAAGAAAATATCTAATAAAACTTTGAAAAAAAAGAATGAGGAGCAAAAGATGCTGTTCGGAGATACCTCAAATTTATATTTGTGGCCTGAGGGGAGAGAATGATTTACCAGACAGGACATAAAAACCACTCAAGTACAATGAAATTAATACCTGCTGTTCACCAAAAGGCATCATAAAGAACACATAAATGAAAGCTCTGAGCACATAAGGTCATCAGCCCACCACATGCATTGATGAGTGCTCCACCACAAGCATGCTTGAGTGCTCCACCACAAGCATGCCTGAGTGCTCCACCACAAGCATGCATGATTGCTCCACCACAAGCATGCTTGAGTGCTCCACCACAAGCATGCTTGAGTGCTCCACCACAAGCATGCTTGAGTGCTCCACCACAAGCATGCTTGAGTGCTCCACCACAAGCATGCATGAGTGCTCCACCACAAGCATACATGAGTGCTCCACCACAAGCATACATGAGTGCTCCACCACAAGCATACATGAGTGCTCTGAGGACACGTGACCATCAGCCCACCACTGGCCATTTGTCCTTCTTAGGATAAGCTTGAGCTAACCTACCCTGTTCACCCCATCCGTCAACTCTCAGAGGGGCTGGTCTCAGATTGTTTATTAATAACCCAATTTCTGTCTCTGTGTCTATCAGTGAGTGGGTACCATGGTCTGAATTGCGTCCCCCCAAAAGTATGCATTGAAGTCTTGGCTGAACAGCAGCAGCAGCACTGGAGACAATCCAGTTGAAATGAGGGTGGCTTCCATCCAGTTTCACAGTTATTCATATAGGAAGTGATGATCCAGCAGATGTGGGCAGGTGTTCACCAAGGAAAGGCCATATGAGGACACACCAGGCAGTTGCCACCCACAAGCCAAAAGTAGGTAGGCTCTGGCCTGCTGACCACAAACCTTGGACACCTGACTTTGGGTGCTATAAGAGAGATGATATCCATATTTTGAAGCCCAGAATGTGGCATGATCCACAGTTTCAAAGGATCTGACTTTTGAACTCTGGGAACCAGGCATGCATGTGGATCACAAACATACATGCAGGTGAAATACTCATATACATCAAATGAAAAACAATTACCAAGTTGTACATTTAAGGCACATGCCCTACGAATGAGACCTCAGAAAAGCCACTAATAGCCAAATCCGGGGTGCTGATATACATCCGTATCCCCAGCACTGGGGAAGTTGAGGCAGGAATATGGGGTGAGACCAGCCTGAGTTAGGGTGTTCCAAGCAAGTGTGAGCTCTAGGAGGAGACCTTCCCTCAAAGACAAAGCAAGCTGTTAAAGAGATGCTAGTGCCGAGAGGAAGAACCCTTCTCTGAGCCCTGAGCAAAGTGTACCAAAATCCATGCTAGGTTCTTCATGGCCTCCCTTGCTGATGGTGGATACAAGGAAGAGGATTAAAGAAACACCAGGAACAAGGTGAAAGCTGCCAACGGGCAGAAGGGAGGGCTAGCAGGGTATAGGTGGAAGTCAGACGCACTGGAGGCCAGGAGGTAGTGGTCTGCCCCAAGTCTTGCAGCGAGCCTGATGAAGAGCTTCTTCTAGTTTGGAGGGATATTCCTGGGCACAGTAGAAACAAAACAGGCCAGAGCAGTGTTAGTCTTAGGACTCAAAGGCAGGAGCAGGTTGTAAGAGAAGGTGTGTGCATAGAGCCTGCGGCAGCGCGGAGAAGTGCCAACTAGCACCAGAGCCCAGAGGCTTGTGGAGGGTCTGCCTCTGACCTCCCAGATTCAGAACATCAAAAGAAATTGTTAGCAGCACTGAAACCAGATCTCTGTCATCCACGCAGGCTATAAAAAGCCTCTGATAAATGGAGATAAGGATTCACATGTTAGTGTGGCTTTCAAAGGGGGCCAAGGCCCCATGTGTTTATTTCTTGCGACTTTCAGATGCCATGACAAGGGTGTATTAAAAGTGATGTGTGTTAATTTTATTTAAAGTTTTATGAAGTTTGGTGATCCTATCACATCACCCTGTCCCCATTAAATATGTCATACTTTATCGTTTAAGATTTTTCTTTTTAAATGCAGTGTTTATTCAGCTGCACAAATCGCTACGGTTGTAAGTGGTCTTAAGAGCTCATTTTCAGCTACAACCTTTAAAGAGAGCCTTGGCGCTCTGAGCTTCTCAAGTGTGCTGGCACTGTGTGGAACTGGGGCTCAGCCTTTATACCACTCTTAGAAATCATTGCCAAACACTTGTAGAGCCCAGCACACTGGGGACTCGGCTAGACAGTTCCCGCCCCTCCCTGACCTGGGGCCAATGGCTCTTTGCTAGACTTATTCTGGTGACAGTGTAGCCTCTGGCACACCTGTAACGACTCGCTGTCCTCACTGTTTCCAGAGAAGAGCTGCCAGAAACTTGTCATAGTAGATTTCTACTGACATTGCTAAACACTTAGAATGTTAATTAAAACAAAGAACGCCAGCGATGGGGGCACACGCTGGGGTGTTGAAGCCCCATAGCAGCTCTGGGGGCGCTCTGAAGGATCCTACAGGGAGGGGAAGAAAAGAGGCTGCCAGAGGCTGTTTGCTTTCATGGGCCCAAACATTCCCCATGGTTTAACTGAGATAAGCATCTTTAAATCTCTTAAAGTGTTTCTGCTGGTGCAAAGCTAAATGTCATCGCGCCTTTCCTCACGCACTGCTGCGGCCTGGTTCTCATCAGCGAAAGAAGAAACCAATGGGAGGAGCCCGTGCTCTCCCCAGCTTCAAGCAGGAAGTCTTTATAGGAGGAACGCGTGGCCCAGGCGTCACTCCGTGGTCATCCGGTGTCACCCCTGCCTTTTCTCTGTGTCTGTCAGCCTTCCATCACTGGAGCTGACAAAGAAGGTCCTCCAGGCAGGTCTGAGTCACCTCCCCATGTGTCTCCGTGCGTCCTCTTCAACAGACAACCTCACAGGAGCTTTCTCTGTGCCCAGGAGAAGCCTGTAGCAGGATAAGTCCCTAACTTCCTTCGGATTCCAGCTAGAGTTTCGTCTTTTCCACGGTCAGCCATGTGCACTGCCCTCCCCCCCACGCCCAGCCAGCCACTGCAGGTATCATGGTGTGAACCTTGTGAGTGATCTCCACCAGCGGGGTAGCCTTACAGATGCAGCTCAACTGTTGGGGGCCTGGCCAGCTCTCCTGTTTGTGTGGCCTGCACTGGTGTGGCCCAGCAACTGAGCTGGTGCCTGCTGCACGTGGCCAAAATGAGGCCACAGACTGAAATACTCAGAGCAGTGTGGCCACAGCGAGGACGGCAGAAAGACAGGCTGGTGTAACCGTCCGTGTGGTCAGGATGTGCCCAGCCTCAGAGCCAAGCACAAAGGCCAAATGAGTCCCATATGCTTAAAATGTGATACACTTCCTCAGGTCACAAACAGGAGTGGCTCCTCCCTCTGCTCTTTCTATAATCTGATGTGATGTTCCAGTCTCCATGGGGGGAGCACGAGGGGACAAGGGCACAAGCTACTGGACCCTGCCACTGCTGGCCAGCTAAGTGGTGCTGGAAACCAAATCCAGTAACAGCAACATGTGCGCTTGACTATTGAGCCATTTATCCAGCCCAAGTTATTTTTTAAGTTAAAATATAATTATATAGTTTCCCTTCTTTAACCCCTCCCCATGCATCCCCCCCACCCTCTCTCAATTTCATACACAAACACACACATAACCTGCTCAGCTCATATAATGTCCCTTACATGTATATGACTTGGGGGCTGACCATTTAGCATTGGATAACCAATTAGGGAAGATTATTTTTCCCATTCACTGCATCCTTTAGTTGCCTCTCGTTCTTCGGTTCGGGTTGGGACCCCGAGAGATTTCCATTTCATATTAGTGTGCGTCTTGGTGTTGCTGTAGTTCTTGTTTAAGCAGTCATGTTGATGCGACTTCATGGATGTAGCTTCTCTGTCCGTTCTAAGAGATGAAATCTCACAGCAAAAATTTCTCTCTTGTACAATCTTTCTGCCCCTATTCCGTGATGTTCCCTGAACCTTGGGTGCAGGAGCTGTGTGTGCTATGTGTCACCCGGGGCTGGGTCCCACACGATCATTTGATTGATTGTGGTTTTCTGTAATGGTCTCCATCTGTTGTAAAGAGAAGTTTCTTTTATGAGGGGTGAGAGCTACATTTATCTGTGGGTATGAAGATAAATATTTAGAATGTAGTTAGGAATTGTGCTGTTTTAGTAAAGTAGTGGTGGTAGAAACAACTCAGTAATTTGTAAATGTGGAGTTGTACAACCCAAAACACAGCCCAATTTTAGTTTATTTCCCTTCCTTAAAACAGTTTCTCCTGATCAGGGCAAACCTGCTTATCCCTGAGGCAGGTTCTACAGCCTTCCCAAATCCTTCCTGTCACAAAACACCATGTTGGGATCCTTGCTATTACTGTTCCCTTAACACAGAGTGTTTTAGACTCATCCTGTTGGAGTGTGCTACCCAACAGTACTTCATGGTGTGGATAAACCACAGTTGTGTGTCTGTTCTCATTATGAACACATCAGTAATTAGTATTGTTGTTATTATTATTATTGCTTCATGAACATTAGTGTCCAGTTTCCTTACAGATACATTCATATTTTCTATATTATGTTGTAAAATACGAGTAATGGAAATGCACAGAAAACAAATGTGTATGGTTTAAGAATATCTATACACTAGCATGCATGTCACCACACAGCTTGAGAAATGTGTCATTTACATTTTGAAAAGCAGCCATGTCTCTATTGCTCCCCACCGGAACAACACCCACTTACTTTTTGTAGCTTACTGTGTACATAGTGTGTGAATTATCTTGGGGAGACCAATGGTCTAGTCACCCCAGATTACAGGTGATAGGAACAACTCATTCTGGTCTGGCTTGGTGAATCAGGGTATGTAATTGAAGGTACTCACTAGGAGTGTGGGTGAGGAGATTCCTACAGAAATATGGGCAGCTTAGAAGTGGTCATACTGCTGAAGAACTGTCTCCCCCAAGCAACCATGAGCCCTTTGTTTATCTGTTCTTGAGAAGGGAGAAGGTATCATGATCTCTCCACATCATGGAACTCTATGGGCCCAGTTACGAAGAGTTCAAGAGAGAAACATCTACATTCTAGGACGGCACACCTCCCTCAAAAGAGAAAGAGTCAGTTTTACTGCTATCGCAAGATGGAAGCATACTGTATAACTTTGTGGCTTTCTCGTATCTCAGCGTAATGAGGTTCATGCAAACCCATGCGTGCCGCCCGCCCATCTGTCTTCCATTTTCACTGCAAAAACGAAGAAAAAGAAAAAAAAAAAAAAGAAAAGAAAAAAGAAAAAGATTTTAAAGCAACTCTACGCTGTTGCTGAACGTGGGTAGATTTCAGATTGGAACTTGCCATGATCAACTGTTCTATGTCTCACAATGTGCATGTATAGGAGTCTGAGTGCACTCCTAGGATACTTTTCAGGCCTTAGGCTAACATTCGTGCTCTGTTCTTCTCTATATTCTCAAATTTATCTGAGCTATATGTGACTCACAACCCCCCAGAAACATGTGGGATCCCCATGGTTCCAACTGGTTTGCTTTTTCCTAACTCCGTGGGAGACACATATAACTGCTCCGATGGTTCTCGTTTGTTTGAAACAGACTGAGCTCTTGCCATTTGTTTCTGGACATTTTGATTTCTGTTTAGCAAAGGCCCGGCCAGGGCTCTGCCATGGTTTTGGAATCCACTTCTGCTTTGGTCCCTACCTTTCTCCCTTTCTAAAACCATTCAAGATTTTGTTATTCTCAGAAAGCCAATTATGTGGATAAGAGACAGTGCCACGGTTGGTGTCTACTTCAAGCGTATGTTTCATCTTTTCTTTTAAGTCAATTTTAAAATGAGTTTTCAAAATAGAGAGCAAAATTCCCCCACCCTTGTTTATTTTAATGTTTTTTTAAAGACTCTATGGACTATTTTGAGTCTTTGTGTTTTCATGGAAATTTTCAGATTCGTTTGTCACTCAGTGTGAAAAGCTTGCTGGCATTTGTACAGACACCAAATTGTATCTACAAACCAATTTCTTACAAATTTCCATCTTAAAAACACTGACCTTTGCCAGCAAGAGCACAGAGCACAGCTCCTAATGAGACGCGCCTGGGTTTCTTTCAATGTTTTACAGATCTTACTGGAGAACCTTCCTTGGGTGGGGTGGGGGAGGCCGGTTTGTTTTCATGGTCTCTCAGGCAGGGGTTACTTATATACTACGAGGCTGGGGTATCTGCCCTGTGTGGCTGATTCCAGCCTTCTGTTGCTAAACACAACGCTAACTGTGGGCTTTGCCTTGGACTAGTAAATATGTGTGAACTGGTACAGAATACCTGTGACGTTTGATGTCACATGATGCCATGACACAGGACCCCACTGAGGCCTCAACCTGCCACTGCTTGTGGAGGGTTCACGGTGTCCATTGTGGCGGGTTGTATTGAGTGCTTGTTCTGGACTTGACGCTGTGCCTGTTCTGGGTGTCGGTGTGTATTAGTTACTTAATTATCAGTCTGCGCTGTGATGAAACACCCAAGGAAAATGGCTGAGTGAAGGAAAGGTAACTTTGGCTCACAGTTTGAGGCTAGCGTCTGACGTGCTAGGGAACGCGTGACAGCAGGAACCTGGAGCAGAACTCTGGCGCTCAGCTTCTTTGCTCCTGTTTATTCAGTCCAGGACGCCAGCTGTGCCTCCAGAGCAGGAATGGATGTTCTAGTGTCTGTGATCCCAAACCAGAAAGTTCTCATCTCTGTTCATTCAGTCTAGCATCGCCTCACAGATGTGCTCAGAGCTTGGTCTCCAGGGAGATTCTCGAGACTCAATCTGACTATCAATATTAGCCATCATGTACCATAGTTTTGTCTTCTGTTAATTAATATGGCATGTCACATGATTGATATTTAAGTTGTATATATTGTTGAAATATTTAATCTCAATACAGGGCTTCTACCCTGGCTTTGACCATTTAGTTCCTAGATAAAAGACACACATAACCTTTATATTTATAATTGGCCTTAATCAGCTCAAGAGCTGGACAGATGTCTACCCTCTATACTATTATGCCTATTTTCCAACCAATAATCCCATTATACAATCTGCTACGTTTAATCTGGACTGCTCTTAACTCCAATTAGCCAACCCACTTAGCCATTATTTTAAGACTCTTACCCCATGGTTGCTTTCTCCTTTCTCTACCTTTTTCCTCCCCATCCTGGTTCTCCTCCAGTCCCAAGCCCAGGAACCCTAAACCCCACCTGTGTCTCTTCTGCTCAGCTATTGGCTGTTGGCATTTTTATTCACCAATCAGGGATAATTTTGGGGGCAAGGTCACATAGCACCAGCTGGGTCTATTGTAGTCTCTGGGAACAACCAGTATGTAACATAGCAAAAGGCCAAACCTCGACAATAAGTATTATACCAGCCATATATAACATCTAACAGTCCAGACAGGCCATGTGTATAATCTTCACATGTTGGTGACTTCAGCCTCCAAGTGCAAACACTTGAGCAGTATAGACAACAAGGGATGTCAGTCGACAGTGTTCTTTTACAACAATGTTATTTTAGTCTGTTTTGGTATCAGGAGAATATTGGCTTCACAGAGTTAGTTGGGAACCCTTCCTTCCCCTTCTATCTTCTGGTGGTTTTGTGAGTGGGCGGGATCACCTCTTCTGTCTTTGAAGGTGTTCACACATGAAGACAACTCTACCTGAATTCAGCTTCTGTGGTAGGTGGATTTTTATTGCTTCACTTTCTTTGATGTGGAAACGGTTAAATGTTCTATTTCCTATGCCATTTTTTGACAATTTGTTACCCCAAGACTTTGTCTGTTTCATCTAGGTATCTAATGCATGACTACAAGGAGACCTCTCTGTTTTTATTTTTTATTTAGCTAAGTATTTGCTGACTTAGGTTAAGCTTTTTATAATCTGCCCGTGGTGGACAGCATCATGGCATAAGCGAATACGAAAGACAGGGTGGGGAGACAGGGTGGGGAGACAGGGTGGGGAGACAGGGTGGGGTATTCTAGGTATTTTTAATAGAAGCCTACACTCTCGGGGTCACTGGAGAACATCAAAGCCCACTAAGGACCTCATGCCCACTGTCACAATCAATCCCTGTGACAACTCCCTTTAAGAAGCTTCACCACCTCCCAGTAGTAGCACACTGGGGACACTGTTTCCAGCACATGAAATGGAGCCTAAACACAGATCACATTCACAGAGCATGTAGCATGAGTTAATTGGGGTGTGTTATTTTTGTGTGCTACTAAATATATGTTGTGTCATGTAATGTGAATAATGTGAATATTTATACCATCTATCAGTATACACACATATCACTGATATTTCATGTTTTTATATAGCAAACTGAGATCTTTGATCTTTATTTTTCTTGTTCACAATATAATTCTTGAGAGATTGGTAATTTCCCTATAGTATGTTTGAGAAGTGACCTGATGAAGCAAACATCCTTGAAATATTAAGAACTATTTGAAGTGCTACTTAAAAATAATCCGAATATTCATAAAGATACACAAGATTGAAGAGCAGCATAGACTAGCTTGTTTCCTATTTCCAGAACATTAGGTCCAAATATAGGGAACACTTTTTTTTTTTTCAGCTGAACATGAAAATTCACAAGGCTACTTCTTGCCATTAAACAGATCCTAGTAACTGAAAAATCTGAAAGAATTAAAACTATAACCTGTTATAGAATTATACTAGAATTTATATAATAGTTTATAATATGAACTAATAAAGAATTATACTAGAATTTACTAAACTAGTCTAAAAATTTTCAAACATTTAATCACTCAATAATGAAACTCAAAATACAAAGGTATCAAGAAAATGTATATTTAGATATCTTTGAGACTGAATTATGTAATGCAACAGTACATCAGAGTGTGTGAGCACAGCTAAAGCATCACGTGAACTAAAATGTATAGCTTCAATTAATTTTATTAGAAGAAAGAAAGGTACAGAATAATTGCCTTGTACTTTATCCTAAGAAGCCAAAAGAAGAACAAAGTAAGCTTGTATAAAACTGCAATTTATAAAGAACATAATTCAAAAAGACAAAAATTATAAATAATAGAATCATCAAAATTTGAAAATTAATAAAATTAATAAACTCCTAGTAATACTGGCCTGGGGAGTCACACAAGTTAGTAATCAAACACAGTGGACAAGGAGACAACAGTTCAGGACCTACAGACAACATAACACTCTCTAGACACACAGATTTACAGATGCAAACATATCAACTCATGAATTGAATCTGGCAAGGCTTCAACTCCATGACTAAATTGGCTTCAAATTTGAAAACCAATCAATTAAAATAGTCAGAGTAACAAAAGAAAACAACTGTAAAATAATTTAATAGTCACCTCTAAAGCAAAAAATAATCTAGTAGTCAAAGCTAAAGCATTGTGATTTAAAACTTTCAACACACTTGAAATAGATATGGATTCATCTGACATCATAAATCACATTTAGTAATAATTTGCACAGAAATTTCATAGTTTATGATGTTGTTCATACACGAAATCTACAGTGTCCTATAAAATACTGAAGTAGTAAACACATTTAACAAAAATTTTAAGGTATAAGGCCAATATGCAAAAATTAAATGCATTTCACAATATAGTAAAACTTAAATGGAGAGGTGGACCATAAATAACCACTTATCATACCTAAGAATATTGATTAAAATTGAACACACTGTCCAATGTTTACTACAAGTCTTGGCTCAAGTTGTTCCTTGTTAAGTGCTGGCTTACACTAGTTCATATTTACACACAGGTAAAAAGAAATGAATGGAAACCATGGGCCTGGCAAGTGAATAAAGCCAAGAACAGTTCATGGACATCACAGTGGGTGTGGTGATTTGAATATGCGTGGCCCTTGGGAAGTGGCACTATTAGGAGGTGTGGCCTTGTTGGAGGAGGTGTACCCTTGGTAGAAGAAGTGAGTCACTGTAGAGGTTGGGCTTTGAGATCTTGTATGCATGCTCAAGTCTGGCCAATATGATCCAGAGTCTTCTCCTAACGGCTTTCAGTTAAAGATGTAGAACTCTCAGCTCCTCCTGCACAGCGCCTGCCTGGATGCTGCCATGTTCCTGCCTTGACAATGGACAGAACCTCCGAATCTGTAAGGCAGCCCAATTAAATATTGTCCTATATAAGAGTTGCCTCGGTCATGGTGACTCTTCACAGCAATAGAAACCCGAACTAAGACAGTGGGGTTCCCAAAGAGGTGCTGCACTTGTTGGGTGAGAGAGAGGATAAAGAAAACTTAGGGTTTCCTAAACATTTGTCCCTATAAGGGTTGCTCTGCTTCCAAGACAAGTCCATGGTCTCCCAGGCAGTCATAAATGGGTTGTGTTCAAATTAAGATCCAACTCATGTGACATCCATCTGTCTGTTCATCTCTCCATCCACCCAGCTTATACTGTTTTGCTCTTAGATCTAACAAAGTCTCTGTTTTTTTTTTTTGTTGTTGTTGTTTTGTTTTGTTTTGAGACAAGGTTTCTTTGTGTAGCCCTGGATGCCCTGGAACTCATTCTGTAGAGCAGGCTGGCCTCAAATTCAGAAATTTGTTTGCCTCTGCCCCCCAAGTGCTGGGATTAAAGTGTGTACCAACACTGCCCGGTTTCTGGTTTTGTTCTTATACCAAGTGAAAATTTAGTTATACTTTCTGTGTCCCTTTGTCAGTGAGCACAGTATGAACACAAAGGCTCCAAGCCTCCAGTGTAAGGAACCCAGTTTTGTGGTTATCTGAGCCATGGGCTCCACAGGGAACCCTTCTAGAGTCTCCTGGAAAAACTGAGTCTTTTCCATCATAAAATAGGAATCAGATGAAAAATCTGCTACTAATCATCTCAGTGCAGGTTGGAGCTCTCTGTATTCCCTTATCTGACTTATATTTCCCCCATAAGAACAGATGTTACCTTTTATTAATTAACACATCTTGGGAAAAACATTGTCTACTGCTCTTTTGGGGGGGTGCCAATTCACATCCACAACTTACTACTTTTATTGACATTTTTTCTAAGCAGCCTGCATTTTTTTAATATTTTGTTCATTTATATATTAAATGATGAACAAAATATCTCATTCCTTCCACCCATCCTCTCAGACATCCCCCTCCATGTTAACGCCGCCCTTCCCCACTAGACAACTTCACATAGACTTTCACTTAGTACACACATATATGATTTTATGTGACTTATAACATCTAGGAATGACAAATGAGAGAAAACATATGATATCTGTCTTTATGAGACTGGTTTAATTTGTTTAACATGATGACGCCAACTACATGTATTATCTTGTGAGTGATATAAAGTCACATCTGTCCTGATGGCTGAAGATTTGCCACGTTGTCTTCATCCAAGCCTGAGCTGTTGGACACCTAGGCTGGCTCCGTAACGTTGTCCTTATAGGCAGTGCTGCAGTGGATCCTGGCGTCAGGTGTTATGTTAGTCCGTTTACAAACACAACTGATTTTGCATCTCTGTCTTCTATATTTTATAAGATCGATTGGAGGTTCTTTGTTTAAATGCCAAGGAGTGGTGAAGCCAGATGACATGGTAGATCAATGTTTTGGTTTTAAAATTTCCTAAGATTGTACTGAGTTACATATAGTTCTACCAGCATCAGCTATGGTTTTTTTTTTTTTAAAGGCCCTAGTGGGGTGTAATTTGAAAGTGCCCCTGGGTTGGAGGACATACTTTTAAGCAATAATAGCTACTTACAACTATCTTTCTTCTTCTGAGCAAATCAGAACTTTCTTGCTAAATGTAAGAAATTCAGATTCTGCACCATATAATGTAGCTACCACAGCCCCCAACTGAAGGCCAACTGTCAAATGTGTATCAGCACGGCCTCCTTGCTTTCTGAACCACAATAGTTATGTATTATGAAAGTGACAAATTCATTTGGTGGAAATGGAAAGTCATCTCTGGTTCGCATCTTAGAACCTACAGCACAACTTCATTTGAAAAACAGGGTCTACTTCAGAGAGCATTTCCAGACAAATGTTATAGACAAAGAGGCCTCAAGTTGGCAAGCCAGCATCATCTCTGGTGACATGTTCAAACAGCTACTTACATAAATCACCCTAATCAGGCTCCTCTTCAAGATCAAAAGGTTCAGCACTGTGATCTGACATTGAACCTGGCAGTGACCAGGTGAGTAGAGTGCATTCTAAACAGGCTCAGGCTCCTCCTATGACTTCAGGCCTCTGGGACCCACTCTCCTTAGCTGTGTGACATTCTCTCTTCACAACTTCACAACCAACACACACTTCCAGCATCACTTTCACTTGGATGCAAGTGAGATGCGGATGATGCTCACTGTTCTGCCTGATGCTCCTGCTGCGTGAGAACTGGCTCTGTTCTCCACTCAGATGCATACTCACGATCTCCAGCACCAACGTCACATTCAGGCATCGTGTGCACTGTTACGCTTGGTGCTCGGTTTATACCATCCTGTCACATGCTGGACAGGAATGCAGTTAAAGGCTTTAGGTGAACTCTTGCTGTACAGTCAAAGTTAGGAGTGAGCACTGTGTTTGACACACTATCAAAGACTGTCCTGTGTTTCAGCTGTAACCATTCTGTGTAACTCAGAGTATGTGTGTATTTTAAAAAGAAAATCAAAGGGATGAAAACTGTTTAGCCAAACATGAAAGAGAGTGCCGTGTTCATGTGCACAGCTAGGGTGACAGGTTTGTTAAACACCTACCCTGCAGCTATGGTTCACCCTTTGGGTGATTCTCTGCCTCCCAAGACGTTTGGAAAACCCTGTCCGGACAGATCCTATCATGACACGTTGCCCAGATGTTCAGCTGCCTTCAAGCAAACCAGTGTTTTCTAAGTTTATAGAAGCCAAAGGCTCCACCCTTTCCCCAGGAGGCCTTTCATGTTCTTTCTTCACCCTCTGACATGAGCCTTCTGACACAGGATTCCCAGAGCATTCCCAGCCTCCAGAGACGGTGACAGTGATAGGGTGTGGTGTGGTGAGACCACCATGTCTCACACTAGTCTGTGGAACCTGGACCACTTCAGGGTCAACATGTCCACAGCCACACCCAACACTGAGCATGACGGCCTTAGAGGAGTCACAGAGACAGACACTGAATGGTTTCTAAGTCATGAAAAATACAGTTCCAAGGACCATGAGAAAGTCACCGTGGCATGTTCTTTGAATCTAAGACAGGTCTTAGTACTCATTTGCTACTTTGGGCTTTTCTATCCAGGACTTCTCTGTTCCCCGTAATAATGACTTGGAGACTTCTTATTTATTAATAAATTCCTAGGCCATAAGTTTCAACTTGTTCTTCAACTAGCTCAGAACTCAGTTATCCCTTTCATTTAACCTAAGTTTAGCCCCTTAGTGTCCTCTCCCTGTCTTATGTCTGCCTCCTCAAGCTTCCAGGGCAAATGTCCTGCACATCTGACTATTGCCCAGAATCCTCGCTATCTCCTATTTCCTGCCTCAGCTCATTGGCATTACACTTAAAAAAAACAAACAAACAACAACAACAAAAAAAACCAGCTGATACTTATAAGAGATGCTCTCTACACGCATTCATTGTAGATATGTGGTAGAATTGTCTACACACACATGGGTGCACACATGTGCACACACAGCTGTCATACACAGTTGACTATGCCCTTTGGCTACTATCTGTTTCATGGGTGAGGATACAAAGGATCCTCTAGCACCTAAGGAGGACACCCTAGGAAAGAGAGTCTGGGGAGACTGTGTGGGCATGTCAAATGAGACTGGGTCACAGCTCCAGAGAAGTCAAAGGAAACAAGGTTGTGAGAACCCAATTCATGTGACCTTATGAGATGTACAAGGCAGGCTTGTTGCCATAGACCATACAGGACAAATTCAGGGTGGGCATCAAACAATGGTGACTGGGGAAGGCACAGCGTTTGCTGATTGGAAGGGAGATTGGATGCTAATATAGAGTTCTGGTGAGGGCTTCACTGCACTGCCTTCCTGCTGGTGGTGTGAGGGAAAGTTCTGTTTCTCTTACAGCACCATGGGGTCTATTGACCTGGCCGCCTCCAAACATCTCATCTCTCAGTACCATGTTCTTGCAAATATTAAAGACAAAGACTTTCAGCAACATATGGATCTGGGAGGTCCTGCTCTGTTGGGGTCTCCCACCTCCTTGTTGCTGCCAAGCCTACCTTGCTATTACACTAATCGCTCTCCTTCAAAACACCAGCCCCCTACAGGCGCTGAGGCCCACCAGAGAGTTGCTGTGTCTCCACTGCCTACCGAGAGGACCCCCCCCCCGGATCTCCCAGAATGCAGCACCCCAGATCTCCCAGAATGCAGCATCCTTGGACCGCCTACGCCAACAGACACTCATTCCCGCCTCGATCCTTGGACCCGTCTACGATCAGACCGCCGGCAACTTCAAAGACTAAGGAGGGGGCTAGGGATTTTTCCATGTTACTTAAACAGTTTGGTTATTAAACTTCGAGCCTTGATCAGAAATTTGTCTAGGCTTCATTTTCCTTTCGCAGCCTATTCCCTTTTAGGATATTCCTGCCCTTCAGGACGAACCTGGGGGCGGGAACACTCACTGCTCCTGTGTGATCCTGTCAGAGTGTGATCGCTCCAGTGTCTCCCACTGCTGCCCAGTTGTCAGGACAATGAGCGTGCCTCAGAGGTGACCCCCAACACGGCCATGGCACCCTCAGTACCTGAGACCTGACCGCCTGTTCTGTGGCTGTCAGAAGAACGCTGTAGGTACAGTGTCTCTTACATACTGTCGGGGATGCCTCAGAGCGGGGCTTGCTCATCCAGGCTCCAGGAGAGCCCCTGTGAAACATCTTCTGACAACCCAGACATCCCAGAATATGCAAGTTTATATATTACCTCATTTGAGAAATGTGCTCCAATGCACAAGTTGTTAAATTATGGTAAGCCTTGTCCCCTGGGACCGATGGTATGCAAATCAACATGACATCTTGTAAGGAGTAGAGACAAGAGAGAAGACATTTCCATTTGTGATGTGTAATTTGTGTAATGCAAATTATAGGGTACTAGGGTCTGGCCACTCACCCCTGATCCTGCCGTTTAGGGTATTGGTGTAGATGTAAAATCCAGATTGTCCTTGAAGTAATGTTAAATGTCTCAGTCTGCTGTGTTTACCAAGGAGAGATGGAAAAGATAAAATTTGGAGGTCTAGGTAGGTATTGTCTACCCTTACTTTGCAAAAGAAATGGGGGCTGACTGAGCCAATGGTGCCATGTAGGAGCCTTCTGTCTGAAGAGAATTCTGTCACTTGAGTGTATGTTCGTCTGGCTGCAACCTGAGGCGGAGCATGAGTTCCTTGAGTGGCCCAGTGACCACACAGGCGAACCAGTCAAAACTGCCTTTGTAGCAAAGTTCTTCCTAACAGTCCCCGCTCACACAGCTCAGGGTTCAAGGAGCCACCCGTCACTGCATGGGACATGTGCATCCCACTTTTCACTGAGAAGCCCATGGGGATTAAGCACACACACAGACTTAGAAATTCCAACTATGACCAACTTCATTGCCACCCACGTCCAGAGGATGCCCTGGTCATCTTCAAGTGCCCATGGAGATGAGGCCTATATTTATTGCCAGCAAGGAAAAGAATGGTTGCTATTTGTGTTTGTAAAGGTTGCATGATGGTTGGATTCTCCCAAGGAACTAGATCTTTAAATGCAATTCCCAAGGAACCGTAGTAGAAAATATTAATAAATCCTGACACGTGGTTTCTACCAGCCTTGGACCATTTATGTTCCCGGATGGAAGACACACACACAGCCTTTATAATTTTAAATATGCCTTAGGTAACACAATGGCTGGGTAGCCATCTACCCTCCGTGCTGTTAGAATCAACCTTCTTATTGATAACCCAAGTTATTACGTACTATGTTTCATCTGGGCTGCTTTTAACTCCAATTGGCCAGCCCATAGGATCACATTTTTTTATGGTTCAGCTAACCAATGGTGTCTCTCCTTTCCTGATCTCTCCTACTCGCTTGCCTGCCTCTCTCTCTCTCTCTCTCTCTCTCTCTCTCTCTCTCTCTCTCTCTCTCTCTCTCTCTCTCATGCCAAACCGTAACCCTTCCTATGTCTCTTCTGTCCAACTATTGACTGTTGGCATCTTTATTCACCACAATTAACTGGGGGCAGGGTTACTGGAGCCCTAAGTCAGCATTAGAATGCAAGCAGCATTAGGACAACCCACTACTAGGAACTAGCTCTTCCAATGCAACATTCCTGGAGATTTGATCTATTGTTTCAAGCCTGTGGGGCAGCAACAGACAAAAAAAAAACACGGGTCATGGTTGCCTTTCTTCCTCTCCTGGCCAGCAGCGGAGGCATCTGGGAATTCCTGGTATCTAACAGCCAGCATCAATAACTTGACTCCCAGTCGTTTATTTAAGAACTTTCTAATAATCACTTTAATTTCTATGAGTCTAAAATTCTGAGTAAAAAAAACGTTCTCATAAGGCAAAGGACGGAGCACAGGAAACAAGATTGTTCAGACGACCACAAGGACAAGGGCGGGGGTGAAGATTCCACTGTTATTTCTCCCAAATCATTTAAACTGGTGGGGAAAACTGTACATTAGATAAGAAATGGCTTCCCTAGACTACTGACTCGAGGCACTGGACCTGTACCAGGCACCTCACACTCCCGTGTTAATGCAGCTGCATGGGAGGGTATTGAGCAAATCATGCCTATGGTCTCTTTATAGGCAGCTGTCCCGAGAATAAGGGCTAGATTCCCCCTCTACGGTCCTACAGAGCAGCCTCTCACTGTTGCTGGCAGTTCTGTCCCATTCAGAAATAGCTGCTTCTGACATTGTGAACTGTACGTTTTATTTTAACCTTGTGACTGGTGGCTTTTAAGTTCCAAAATATGATTTTCGGCTTAATATTCTCAGAAGAGTTTGGGGATGGGATTCATTTTATTCTCAGCTAGAAATATCCTTTTAAGGGCAAAACTGAGCAGAGTCCGTGGCTGCTACTCATTAACTCTCCTTGATGAAGTAACTATATGCTTGGTAGCAAGGCTGATTGAGTTCACTGTCTCTCGATTCATACTGACGTGATGACAAAATATATTTGTTTGAAGAGCAGGCACAATGAGAGATTTGTGGAGGAAACAGAACTCGGGAGCTCGGAGCTTCCCAAACTCCAGTCTGGCTAGCCTGGGTGAGGCCACATGGCTGGTTGTCAGAGCTCAGCCCGAGAACAACCAGGACACTCCACCCAATTTGTATAGACCTGAAAGCTATGAGCAATACTCCTCAAGAAAGGGCTGGCTTAGGGCTAGTGCTCCAAGTCAATTATGGAGCAGAAAGATGGGGGGAGGGAAAGGAACAGAAGCACCCAGTGGGTCTGCTCCAACTACAGAGTTGAAGGGTGAGACTGGGGATTGGCTTTAGAGGAGATGAAGGAGATATGAAGATCTGCAGCTAGCCTGCCTGCTTCTCTGGCCAGAGCAGAGGTGGAGCGGGCAGTTTAGGTAAGAAAACAAGGAAACGTAGCATTGTTGCTAAAGTTATATAATACAACCAAGACCACCCACAGTGTGTGGGGGGGTGGGGAGAGAGGGGGGCATCTGAGCCTTCCGAGGTGTTGGCACCTCACTATTACCTCCTAAATAGCGGGACACATTCCATCCCCACCTACGTCCCAGATTCCTCATGCTTTTTGTCTGAGGACCACAGGTAACCCACTTCCTTGAGAACAGACCCCAGAGCAGTCAGACAGGACCTAGATATTTCTGGAGACCTCCTTGCAGGTTCCCAGCTCTGAGGCTTCTGTCCTATGCTGGATGCTGGCGTGAGGCATGACCTGCAAATGGGTCTCTTCGGTTGCAAATGTGCAGTGGATGTCCTACCATCCCTTAAACTGAGAACAGGATTTGCCTGCTTGGTCAGGCAGGGTAGCAAGTGTACACGTGGAAGCTGAACCTGCTCTTAACAGCCCAAGGAGGCTTCCCCCCACCCTAGGACCAACCAGGTGTATGCACAAGTGCTTTGTTGAGGGCCTTGGCTATAACCTTTCCAAGGTTGACTAGACTTCCCTTTCAGCCTTGCCAAGCCTCCTCCTAGGTTCTTGACCTCCGACATTCTGGCCTGGCAGCAGACCAGCTTCTAATGTGGGCACAGGCTCCTGGGACCTCCCGGGAATGCTGTGGGCAGGCCACCCACTCTGAGCCTCTACCTCTATGTCTTGGCAGGCCCCTCACACCCCTGCAGCAGGCTGTGAACGCAGCATGTCTCCCACCACGAGCTAACACGTCCTGGGGGGGGGGGGGGCAGGCTCTTACTTCCATTTCCAGTCAAGTTTTTCCTTATGTGAAATTAAAACTGCTTTTATTTATTTTTATTTATTTATTTATTTTATTTATTTTGCCTTGCTTTCAAGCCAATTTCCTCTTCTGCAAACATGTGTGGGAAGAGAAAGTTCCTACTTTGTATTGTTTCATCACACACATCTTCTGGAAGGTGCGATACCTCCTCTGACCAATGCTCCTTCTTATCCAGGTCTTCAGCATCTACTCACAGACATGCATGAATCCTGAGCTGGCTTCTGACTTTAGAGTGAGCTATGAACCTCACGATTGAAGCATAGACTTCGTGTGGTGCTCTGGATACATGTGATGCCCATACAGTATCTAGTAGCCATGGGAGAAGATGGGAAGGAGTTAGTAGGCAGGTGTTTGGGGGACCATGTAAACGTGAGGGTTCTCAGTCTTTCTGACCCAGTCTTGTGAAAGGTGTTAAGAGGTAATTCCTGTAGCTATCTTGGAGGGACAGGGCAGGGGAAAAGCCCAGGCTGTTTGGGGGGGGGGGTCACTCAATATTGCATCCTCAAAAAAATGGGGGCTCTGGGGGACAGGGTCTTCCTCACAGATCTGCACAGAACAGGGCGACTCACGGGTTATATTCAAGGCTGCTCAGGCCAGCCGATTGGCAGAGCAGCTGATGATTACACAAGGGAGCTGGATTCCACGCTCAGATCCTGCAACTATCTTGCCAGTGGCCCAGACTGAGGGGCCCAGCCTACCTGCCTTCTTACCCAGTCCCACTACTGGCGACATCGTGTGCTGCTGAGCACTCTGCTCCATCGTGTGCTGCTGAGCAGACTTGGCTAGCGATCGCACTATAATAAAAAACGATTCTTTGATGTCCAGGCCCAACACATAAAATCCCAAAATATGCTTTTACTAAGGTGAATGAGTGGATGGTTTGGGTTAGCACGTGAACAGTTACAAATGTCAGAGGCTTGGAGGGGTGTAAACTCCACTGGAAGCTGTGCTCGGGCCAGGTCTGGTTTATATTTGCAGACTTGAATATATTAAATATGCTTTATTGAGCTGCCATGCATGAAATTGCATCCTTACATATCTGAAAAACAGTGGTTTCTTTCCTCAGACACATGGATGGTCTGTGAGATGGATGGAGAGATCTCATCTCCATCTCCCTCACACATGGCCCCACACATTGGCCAAGCCCAAGGAGAACCACTCAATGTGGCCTGGTTTGGCCATTAGCTCCCTGGGATCTTAGCCTCTCTCACAGTGCAGGGAAACCAGTCCTGTGTTTATTCCTGTGTGATTCCAGGCCAAATGACATGCTGATAGCAAGTTAGGGAGGGACTTTTCCTGCACAAGCAGACACAGTCCTGGGGTCTCTGGAGAGCAGCTTGGAGCACGGGATACTGAAGATGTCTGTCTTTCCCCTTGTAACACAGAAGCTCATGAAGCGAGACGGGATCTGGTGGGAGTGGAAATGGCCTGACTCACATGGGCAATCAGCACATGTGAAGGGCATGCGCCTTTAGGCTTTAGCTACAGAGTGTGTGTCAGAGCAGGTAGGAAACTGAATTATAAGCAGGGGAGCCATCTCTGTGATATAACCCATCAGATTCGGCAGGCATTACCTTTTCCGTAAGCTCTGCCCTAATCACCACATCTGCCCTAATCACATCTGCAGAAGGGGCAGGTGGCTTTCTCCATATCCTGACAGCACCCTAGGGTGGCGCAGTTCCATCATGTCTAAGTGGAATGAGGAAGGAGACACAGAGTGATGGAAGGAAGAGGGAAGGTTCACAAGTGGAGCAAGTGAAAATCAGGTAGGACAGACACGATGAGAACTCAGAGAAACCACTGTTGACAAAGATTCATGTTCTTCTGGGTCCCCATAGGCCAGAGAAACTGCAGAAAGCAGAGGAGAGTCTAGGAGACAGTATTGAAGATGAACCATGCCGAGAGGGAGTTAAGCGTCTCTTGGGAGGGGATGCGAGAGTCCTGTGCATACAGAAGTTCTCATCAGGTTTGGACTGGATTTAAGCCGCTGTCTGAAGTCTTTTCTCTCTCCTACGAGTCACCCCGGCAATAGCTGTTGAGCCGTGACCACCCTGTTCTTCTCCAGTCCCTTCATGTTCTGAACATCTGCCTTTAAAGTTTGTTTTTTTTTTTAAGTCACTAATAGACATAAGAAGACGGGTAATAAAATTCGGATTGTGCAGTTTCAAGTATGACTCTCACTATAAAGGGGTGGGAAGGGTTATTTCACTAGGGAAATGGGCGAGGCCTGGAGCTTCTGGAAGACTTTTTTTGTTTTTTGTTTTTTTTCTGATTTTAGGGTTTTGGGTTTTGTTGCTGTTTTTTTTTTGTTGTTGTTGTTTTTGTTTTTGTTTGTTTGTTTGTTTTTTTGAGACAGGGTTTCTCTGTATAGCCCTGGCTGTCCTGGAACTCACTCTGTAGACCAGGCTGGCCTCGAACTCAGAAATCCGCCTACCTCTGCCTCCCAAGTGCTGGGATCAAAGGCGTGCGCCCGGCTTTGTTGCTGTTTTTAAAGATTGTTCTTATTTTGTGTGTATGAATGTTTTTGCTTGTATGTGTGTATGTGTCCTGCCAGAGTTCCTGGTGCCTTTGAAGGCCCAACACTCCAAATGCCAAAACCCAGCAGGGAGAGGGTCCTTTAAAGGTGCAGTGGCTGAAGCAAGAGGCTCTGATGATAGCAGCCATCGAAGCAGACACGGGGCAGCAGGAGAAGAAGAAAGCCATGCTCAGAGCTAGACGAATTTTTTTTAAAAGGGCCAGGAAGGACATCTGACAAATGTCCTAGACTGTGGAAGAGTAGTCTGTGACTTGAGAACTTAAGAAGGGATGGAAGTCCATGTATTCTGCCTATGGTGGCTTGTGCTTCCTTGCTGTGGTGACAGGAAGCCCTATACAACTCTTGGTTTCCCACTGGGAAGTGTCTGTCCAAAGCTGCTCACCGAGTTATCGAGAATATCGAGAGTACCCCGGGTACGAACCCCAGGCGGGAGGCTGCCCTAATAGGATGTTTGCCCAAATGTAATTCAGGAGATAACGAAGGAGAGAGAAACACTTCTTCAAATAAGCAAAATGGAGACTCAGTATCACAGTGAGAGCTAGGGTCCAAGAATAGCTGCAGGAGAAGGCTGTGGAGCCCTGGTGGCCTGGAGAGGGGAGCCTGAACACCTCAGGGTGGGGAGACCCAGAGTCCGCTTCCTTCTTGCAGAACATTTTTAAAAAACACAGCAGATTATTTTATAAAATCACATTATAAGGATCTTATCACACAGAGAAGCAAACTATAACATAAGCCCAGCTCCAAGAGAGGGAGCAGAAGGATGCAGAGGTATCAGATGAGACAAAGGGGGCGCTGATGAGCAGCCAATGGGGAATATCTGAACCCTATGCCAGAAAGAAAGAAAGAAAGAAAGAAAGAAAGAAAGAAAGAAAGAAAGAAAGAAAGGAAGGAAGGAAGGAAGGAAGGAAGGAAGGAAGGAAGGAAGGACACAGAAAGAAAGGACAGATGGAGAGAAAGCAATGAGTTGGTATCTTGAACCGTAACCATATTGACAAGCACATGCCAGAGTGAACACCAGTCAGGCCCCCAAAGACCAGCTCTAGAGAACGTGGAGTGGCCTGCAGAGTTGTCTGGGGACAGAGGGAGGATGGGGAGATGGTTAACACGAATGGGCGCAGGTGTGGACTTGGCAAACTACACTTTACCATGGGTTCCCGGCAAGACGTCAGTTACCCATAGCACAGTGCTCTGAAGCAAGCTTACATGATTGTACATTAGAACATGTTCCCTCTGCTGTATGTCAGTTCCAGCTTAATACAATGTCTAAGAGTCTCCAGAGCAAACACAATGAGATGAGCCCTCGGGTGTGCGCTGTAGGATTGCAGATTCTCTTCCATTCATTACTGTGTTGCTGCTGGAACTCTACATGCTTAGTCCATGGTGGTTTCTTGGTTGGTTGGTTGGGATTTTGTTTTCTTCTCTCTCTCTTCCTCTCTCTCTCTCTCTCTCTCTCCCTCCCTCCCCTCTCCTTCTCCCTCCCTCCCTTCCCTCCCTCCCTCTCCCTCCCTCTTTCCCTCCCTTCCTCCTTTTTCTCTCAGCTATTGGCAGCTGATAGTTTCTGAAGAAAGACGACTCATTCTTTTTCTGAGGATGTGGCCACTGCAGGTTTCTACGCTCCAGGGGACGACTCACAGCCCACACCAATGGCCTTTTATATCTTAAAAAGGCTTGAGGCTGGGAGGCAGGGGTTAGGTAGGCTATAGGGGAGTGGAAATAGTGATAGATGTAATCATATTTTATTTAATTCGTGTTTGAAATTTTCAAAAATAAGGAATTGTTTAAATGGTCACAGCTTAAAGAATCACACAGTAAGACACATTCCAGCAGAGAAGACATGATAGGAAGTGGCACTGTGGTCAGGAGGAACACCCGGAGCTCAATGTCGGAAAGCTGAGATCTCTTCTCTCTGAGCAGAGACTCAGGACACAAAACCAAGAAACTAAGGCATTGTAGGTTTCGACGAGACCAAGCCTTTCCCACCCCAGTTCTACACACTACACCACAGTGCTTCATTCAGCCAACTCATTCCTGGCTCGGATTCCGTACATTTCCTTCACCTAAAGACAAATAGAATCTTGGGTGGACAAAGCGTTAAGACATCAGGAATGCTGGCTCGGTCTGTGTGCTCCATGTTTGCCTGCTCCTCCTGAGAGCTTCTCCCATTATTTACGGGAACCGGGGGACTGTAGCATTCCTTCAGGTCACCTGTGCAACATCTGGCATCCATTGAGGCGGACGGGCCCATTAATGGAGCTGTAATTTATTCAACTTCTCTGGCACTGGTTTCAGCGTGCGTGGTTGTCAATCTTCCAGGCAGATGTGTGCGCAGGGCCCCTTCGGGCGCCTGAAAGGCAGCTGCGTTTGACCTGGATCAATATTCCCCACTCATGAACTGATAATGATTTGTAATACTTCCATTTTCAGTTGTTTTGTGGCAATAGGGCTGGGACTGAGTTCCACGGCTCTGCATGGGGTGGGCAAATGCACCCCACTTCCTAGGTGCAGGTATCTAAAGACCACACTGTTGGTCTTTATCTGTTACAGCATCTCCAGCCAGATGCAAGGAATACTTGGAACATCTGTAGCCAGGGAAGGTGCAGCTCCTCTTTAGTGCGCCTTCTTGACATTGGTAAAATGGGGTGGGCGTGGCAAGCAAAATACTGACAAGACGGGAAAAAAGAAAAATAAGGCAAAGTGACCTCACCATGCCCTTGTCAATCAGACCCTGACCAAGGGGATGAGGTGGCCTCTCTTCATCTCAGGGCAGGAAACTGCTGAGCATGGAATGCAGACACCTCAGCTTCTCCTTGATTAAACAGCCGACGAGTCAAGGCCCCGGGGGAGATACTCCACTTTCAGCCCTTCCCAGGGAACGTGTGCACCTGCTTTTTACCTTCTGCTTGGACTATGAAAATAAAAATAGATGTCGCCTGAAACCTTTGATGATAATTTCTAAAATGTGGGGAAAACGATTCCTGTAATCGCCATGAACGCAAGGCCAAAATCTTGAATATGGCCTGAGGGAGCTAAGAACCCAACGTAGCCATTGTCTCTGTGACTCCAGTGGGAGAAACAGAGCTCGCTGCTAAGGAGGCCAAGAGCTAGGAAAACTCTCTGGGAATCTTCTACAAGAGCCCCACCTTCCAAAACAAAGAGGAGGGAGAAAGAGGGAGAAAGATAGTAAAAGAGAAAGAATGGCTGTTACTCCAGATGTCCATCCATGAGGGTGGGTGAAAGTACACAGTGGCGTATTAGTCAGCTGCGAAAAATGAAGTTGGGTCAGTTGCAGGAAAGTAGATGGAATGAGAAATTATCATCTTCAGCTTAACAAGCCAGAATTGGAAACACACACACACACACACACACACACACACACACACACACACACACACTATTTTCTCTCCTCTACACAGCTAAGATTTAACAATAATAATAACAAAAAGGACATGAAAGTAGATGGGAAGATTATTTGGAAAGAGGGATGGGAGAAGACAGGATGGATCAAGACAAAGTAAGGGAGGAGGGGGGACCTGACAAAAGTACATGGTAGTCTGTGAAACACAATGAAGACCACTTTTCACAGCTAGTATATGCTAATTTAATTATTTTAAAGACTATATTATAAGAAGCTTGCAAATAAAAGAAATTACATACCAAAAATAAGGAGGCCCAAAGTCTATATCTCTCAATGAATAGTTATAATAGTCAGTTGAATGGTTGTTGAAACAAACACAGGACCAGGTGTGTTGGTGCAGGCCTTTAATCCCAACAGAGGCAGGGGAATCTCTGTGAGTTTGAGGACAGCTTGGTCTACATAGTGAGTTCCAGGACAGCCAGGGCTATGCAGAGAGACCTGACTAGAACAAAATAGCCATTTTGAAGCTGCGGTGGGAAGGACTGAATGCAGGGGTGGGACACTGGAGTCACAGAAGAGGCTTTAAAGTTAGTTGTCTTTCAGTTCCAACTCTGTCATGCATTTTTCATTTGGCGGTTATGGATGCATGGCATAAAAATATGTTTGAGAGTAAACATGTAAGATCCTCCATGAGAGTCCACAGCCTCAATGCATACTAAAGGAAGACTTAATGAATGTAGCTGTGAAATGGAAGACTGTGTGGGGAGACAGGGACACAGAGGGACACAGAGCGCCCTTGCAGAGGGCTGCAGGCAGAAAGGACAGGGATGGGGTGGGAAGGCCCTTGCCATTCTAGTCTATCTCCAGGGCTTTGCATGCTTGGGTTATCTTGGGATGGGTTTGACGTGAGATTCTGGCAGGCTCTGTTGCCCTGCTGCCTGTGAAGCTGTGAAGAGATGCTACGGAAGTGTGGGTGCTTCGGTCCTTCTAAGAAGGAGAACAAAATACTCATAGGAGCAAATATGGAGGTAAAGTGTAGAGCAAAGACTGAAAAAAAGGACATCTAGAGACTGCCCCACCTGGGGATCCATCCCAAATACAGTCACCAAACCCATGACACTATTGTAGATGCCAACAAGTACTAGCTGACAGGAGCCTGATTGATAAAGCTCTCTCCTGAGAGGCTCTGCCAGTGCCTGAGAAATACAGAGGTGGATGCTTGCAGCCAACCATTGGACTGAGCACAGGGTCCCCAATGGAAGAGCTCAAGAAAGGTCCAAAGGGGCTGAAGGGGTTTGCAGCCCCATAGGAGGAACAACAATATTAACCAACCAGTACCCCCAGAGCTCCCAGGGACTAAAACACCAACCAAAGAGTACACATGGAGGACCCATGGCTCCAGTCCAATATGTAGCAGAGGATGGCCTTGTGGCCATCATTTTGCTTTTACAAGACAAGATCTCATGCCCTCTAACTCACTATTTAACAGCAGATAACCTTGAATTTCTGATCCTCCTTCGTTACACCCTCAGGTGCTTGAATTATATGTGTGTACCACCATGTCATGTTTGTATGGTACTGGGGATCGAACCTGGGGCTTTTTACCTGCTAGGCAAGCACTCTACCCATTGAGCTACACTCCTAAGCCCAAGAACAAGCTTTCTAAGAACCAGTAGCAATGGCAGGGACTGGAGAGATGGGTCCATGGTTTAAAGCACTTGTGGCTCTTGGAGAGGACGTGGGTTTGATTCCCAGTCTTCACACAGTGACTCATAGCTATCAATAACTCCAGTCCCAGGGGACTTGACAGCATCATCTGACCTCCATGGGCACCAGATTACACATGGCACACACACATACATGTAGTAAAAAACATAGTGCATATCCATGCAGGAGAAATATTTGTATGCATAAATTTTAAAATATCTAAAGGGTTTTTTTTTTTTTTTAATTCAACCGACCCTTTGTCTTGCATCTAAGAAAGCTAACTGCCCACAAGGCTCAGGGTGAGCATCTCTGGGAGCGAACAGCTGGCAACCAGCTTGTCTGCTGTTGTCAGATGCTGTGAAGAGGAGCCCCGCCCAGCCAGGCCGCATCCTCAGCACCACAACCCTGCTGAGTTCCAGGAACAAACGCCTCTGTAGACCAAGGCAAACAAAGATCCAGACCCCTCCAGCGCTGGACTTGGCCTTGGGTGTATAACACTTCAAATGTGGAAAATACACAAGGCCAGATGGCTAAGTTACCACCACAGTCCACTACTTCAACTCTTTGGGGGTGGTTGGCATTTTAATTTTGATTTTAAAATGAGATTTTACAGGTCTGATACACTGTTCACTTTTGGAGACTCTCTCAAGGACATAGTTTCCTTGGATTTTTAAAAGATGGATTTTTATTAATTTTTATAACATATGCTTTATCATATTCTGCCCCTTCCTTTCAGAGTCCCCTATCTCCCTACCCACCCTACTCCATGTTCTTTTTCTTTCTCAAAAATTCAAAACAAACTAAAAAAAAGGAAAGAAAAGAGAAGGGAAGGGAAGGGAAGGGAAGGGAAGGGAAGGGAAGGGAAGAACAAAACAGTATACAAAAAAACTTTCCCCTGGAGTTCAAGTACTCCTGGACATGGGACCTTCCCTGGAGTGTAATTGATATACCTATTATCTTAGCCAGGGTTTCTATCGCTGCAACGAAACACCATGACCATAAAGCAACTTGGGAAGGAAAGGGGAAGTCAGGACTAGAACTCACACAGAGCAGGGACCTGGAGGCAGGAGCTGATGCAGAGGCCCGGGAAGGTGCTGATTACTAATTGCTTCCCCTGGCCTGTTCATCCTGCTTTCTTATAGAACCCAGGACCACCTGCCCATGGATGGTACCATCCACAGTGGGCCCTCCCCACCTTGATCACTGAGAAATTGCCTTACAGCTGGATCTCATGGGGGCATTTCCTCAATTGAGGCTCCTTTCTCTGTGATAACGCCAGCTGACACACAAAACCAGCATGCACATGTATATGTGCATATATATATATATATATATATATATATATATATATATCCCATATTATTGGAATATATAAACTCAATAATACTAGTAATAATGATTAATAATAATAATAATAATAATAATAATAATAATAATAATAAAGTAATTGGTTACTCCCATAACATTTTTGTCATTATTGCTCCAGTATAACTTGCAGGCGGGTTGCTGTTGTAGGTTACAGAGTTTTTAGCTGGGTATTACTGTAGATTACTTTTCTCTTCCAGTAGCTCACAAGGTACCTTCTAATACCATGAAGGCTGGTCATTGGGGTGAAGTTTCTTGTTGGGCACCAGCTCAATTTCTCCGTGTCTTTTTAGCTGAAAGTCTTATTGACTTTAGCTGTGTCACAATTAGGACAATTTTAGTGGAAACTCTGGAGACAAAAAGTTTGCTTTTGTATATTAACAGATGCAGGAAACCGATCCATGCATTCTTCACCAGAGGAAGTGCTCGCCGGGATCTTAAAAAGAGAAACAAGCATTATCTTGCAATTGATCTGGGGCTGAGGAATATCACTCGGCAAAGCCTAATGGGTGGACCGGACCTTTGTCAGACTTAATCACAGCTCCCAAGAGTGGTTCACCCTGCCAATGTGTGAACCAGGCAATGCTGGCGTCATTTCGGCGCATCCTCTTAACACCTGTGCTGGGGGAACCTCAAGGACAGGTAGCAACTCTGCATCTCTGCACCTGGCATTCATGTTTGTAACCCATGTGTCTTAGTGTTTCCATTGCTGTAATGAGACGCCATGACTAAGGCAACTCTTATAAGGAACTCTTGACTGGGACCGGCCTACGGGATCAGAGGTTCAATCTATTATCATCATGGCAGGAAGCATGGCAGTGTCCAGGCAGACATGGTGCTAGAGAAGGAGCTGAGAGTTCTGCCTCTTGATCCAAGGGCAGCCAGGAGAGACCGTCTTCCAGGCAGCTAAGAGGAGGGTCTCAAAGCCCACGCCCACAGTATCAAACTTCCTCCAACAAGGCCACACCTCCTCCAACAAGACCATACCTCCTCATAGTGCCACTCCCTGGGCCAAACCATCACACCATGTCGCCCCAATAGTTCCCTCCCTCCAAAATAAAATCTGAGAGTGAAGAGCAGTAAAGGCATCAACAAACGTGTTCGTAGTTCTCTTCAGACCTAGAGACTGTATGGTCATAAAGGTTCTTTGCAAGATGTCTGTGTACCCACAGGAGCCCTGGAAGTTAAAAACAAATATATTATGGAAGTTGTGGTACTCAGTGAGATCATGTAAAGTGTACAACACATATTCGTGCATACAGCATTTAGAAATTAATATTCTGAGTCAGGCTTTATTTAATTTAAACCAGCTGTCAGCCTGCATAGCTCTCTTTCATTTCACATTTAATTCACCCTGAGACCATTGTAAATAACCACACTCAAACTTTTCTTCACATATATGACATAATTAATTACTCCTGTCTTGTTTTATTCCTTGGTGATCACAAATTACATTACATTCAAATTTAACTTAGTGGAAAAGGATGTTAATTTTTCCAAATCCCCTTAGTCCAAGATGGACCTCTTGTGTGGGATTAAGTCAAGATTCTATGACCAGCATCTCAGGGTTTCCGGACAGGCCTGACAGAGATGCTCTCTGGAGCATCCTCCTCTGCTGCTTGGAGTGAGGGATAGGAATAAGAAATAGTGAAAGCTTTCTCTCTTAGTCCCCGCGTGAGGGGACAGTGTATACAGTTGCTTCCCACGAGGCTGGCACATGCCATTTTGATTTGTAGACACTTGTTATCATCCAATTATAAAAGCTAAATGACTTCTGCTTTTGTGTAGTTACAGAGTCTCTGTGTATATGTGTGTATTTATGTGCACGTGTGTGTCTTCACACACTTCAGAAAAAAAATTGCCTAAAAATACACTGAATGTACATTGCTACCTATTTTAAGTCAACCTACACATCTAAAAATATTCAGGAAATGTGAGCTTACCTTCTGAAATACCCAAACATTGTAACTATGAGCACAGGGGCCGGGCCTCAGAATTCTTGCTTCTCTGGGATCTCATGGCTGGTAGCCAGAGGACATCAGTTCCTGGGGAGTGTAACCAGCGCATACAGGTTTACCTTAGTGTCACTGAATCAAGTGGTGGATTTGGTTGACACTTCACGAATCAAGGACAAGTTGTTTGGCAGGCCAACAAGACGAGGAACACAGAGGATTCGGCTCCAAGAGGAGTTTCTGTGTGCAGCCCAGGTTTTATGCTCTTATTTCCTCCAGGACTTTAGGATGCCTTTGGGTTGGTATGTGCGTGTCCTTGTGAGTGTGTATGTGTACTGGCTAGTTTGTGTCAACTTGACACAGGCTAGAGTTATCACAGAAAAAGGAGCTTCAGTTGGGGAAATGCCTACATGAGATCCAGCTGTAAGGNATTTTCTCAATTAGTGATCAAG